>NW_026623826.1:255149-318293 GCF_030028575.1 Malurus melanocephalus | reverse complement strand
ACTGCCAGGGCACACAGGAACTGGGACTCACCACTCAAACACCCCCGGCTTTCCTGCCCAATTTTGCAGCTGCAGCATCTTCCAAGGCAGAGCAGCGGGCACACCTCAGCGGTCACTCACACCCATCCTGAGCGGCCCCAGAGCAGGGGGATGGACTGGGAACTGGCTGATCCCAGCAGGATGGACTGGGAACTGGCTGATCCCAGTAGGTCCTGAGCACTGGCACAGGGGCAGCTCGGAGCTCTGTCACCCGCGATGTCCCCAGGACTCAGTGTCCCCAGTGCTGTTTAACTCACCCAGGACTGCAGGAGCGCTGGGTGTCTTCCTTCCTTCCCAGAGCTGCTCCCGAGGGCTGTGCTGCCCTTCCACAGGGCTGGAGAGGGTGGACAGATGGACAAAAAACCTGGAACTCAACATGGGAAAGGACAACCCCATGGAGCAGCCCGGGCTGGGGGCACCTGCTGGAGCTCCACRGAGAAGAGCTGGGGGTGCTGGGGGACAAGGAGCTGTCCCTGGGGCAGCAGAGTGTCCTTGGGGCCCTGAAGGGATCCCAAATAGGGGCTGGAGTCTCCTCCTGGGGATATTCCTGAGCCTCTGGACATCCCCTGTGCCCTGGGATGGCCCTGCTGGAGCAGGGAGGTGCCACCAGTGACCCTCGGAGGTCCCTCCCAACCTCGCCCACCATGGGATCAAGCATTTGTCAGACAACAAAATAACCCATAAATCTCATCTTTTAATYGTGCTGAAGAAATCCCAATGATTTTACCAGATTGGACAGAAAATTCTCACGCTAACAAATCTGCAGTGACAATAAGGCACATTAAGAGTGAAAAATAACAATTGTTTCACCTCAGACAGGACAGGGCAAGGGAGAGYCACCACCACGCACAGGATGGACACAGAACTGATGGCAGGACGTGACAGAAAATCAGATTTTCCCTGCAAACATTYGGTCTGTGAGCCCAGGGCTGAGGGAGGGGCTGGTGACACCTCTGTCCCCATGCTGGGCACAGGGAGGTCCCTGCCAGCACAGTGCCACAGCTCCCCCAGCACCCTGAGCTCCCCCACCCACATAGGAGGGGTCTTACACCTTATTTTTATTTATTTTTACTGCACAGACAAGCCACAGCAAAAACCAAGGTGATCTTCTCTGCACACTACAGAGGTCTCCCACATTTGACTCAAATCACACAGAAATTGTGTAAAGTGGTCAGATCTGCTGACCAATGGGATCTATTCCAGTCCTGAGGTCCTGCTTGATTAAAATGATCATCCAACAAACTCCAGGCACAGTTGGCCATTTTGTTTGTTCTGCTAAAGATTATTCATCTAAAACTAAAATTACTCATCTAAAATGATCCTGAATTTTAAATTATTCAAAAAATCATCSCCCAGAACAAACCAAGGCACTAGAGAGGAAGGTCAGGAACACAAGACTAAAGACTCAAAGCATCATGTGCTTGTCAGAAAAAATGAGATTTTACCTCTCCTTAACCATGTTTCAAATATACATAAAATTTACTTCTTTAAATATAAAATCAGACTTAAAAAATTGGACCCAAGTTCACCAAAATGCTTCCTAGCTCCATGTGGAGTCTTTAAATCATTTGGGAGTTGGACTAAGTGCTGTCAGAGCTGGAATTCAAATATTTTAGCAGTAATTCTACCTCAATGGAGATTTGATTCTCCATCCAATGCTGAAATATTTGATGTATTTTCACATCAAAGAATACCATTATGCCTTAGCTGATAGGCTCCCTAGAAGATAAAATACACAGGTACTAATTATCCTATGAACTAAATAGATATATTAAATATTTCCCATTTTACCTAACCAGAGGCCTTACTTTTAGCACCACAATGATCTCAAAAGAAAACGCACGACTAAGAGTTCTTTCCAGTTCAGATAGAACTTGACTGAAATTGTAAAGATCAGGTTGATTTTCACATGAGCAGCTGATCTTATAAAGGCTTACAAAGATGATGATCCATTGTAATTAATTCTTGGGATTTAACGAGGTCATTCCCAGTGCAAAGTCTGCACTGCAGACAGGGCTGCTCTTGTCTGTGCCAGCAGGGAAGTGCAAACCCTTCCAGTGGGGAGAAATACATCAAAATTGGAGTTACACCAATATTAGAGTTACCTCAAAACTGGAGTTACACCAATATTGCAGTCCCCTCAATACTGGAGTTACACCAATATTAGAGTTACCTCAAAATTGGAGTTACACCAATATTGGGGTCACCTCAATACTGGAGTTACACCAATATTGGAGTTACCTCAACTTTGAAGTTATACCAATACTGGAGTCACCTCAACATTGGAGTTACACCAATATTAGAGTCACTTCAAAATTTGATTTCCATCAATGTTGAATCCCACATCACCATCCCACACTCAGCAGAACAAACTCAGCCACACGAAGCCCCTGCATAGCAAGAGCAGCATGTGCAGCACAGCTCCATCAGCTTAGTTACATCCATGAAAAAAAAAAATTAAAATGTGAATTACCTCGAGCATTTAATGACTTTTCCAAAGCAGGTGGGAAAAAGCCAAGCCACGACAGAAGATAATGCCCTGAAACACTTGAAGTTTCACCCTGTTGGACCTAGGACTGAGCCCAGGCTCAGCCAACCTCAGCTCAAAGCTCTGGGCATGGAGTGCCTCAAACCCAGGGTGTTTTCCTGCCTGCAGTTCTCACAAACCCAGGCTGTTTTCCTGCCTGCAGTTCTCACCTCTGCAACCCCTCCAGATTTGAATCTCTCAGCAAAAGGCAGCAGAAGGAAGCAGAGACAAGAGGGTGGCTGTGATTGTTCCCTAAAAGGGAGCACCTTCCATGGCTGCAGCTCTGCTGGGCTGGCTGTGGACTGAGATTGAAATGAGATAAAAATAAATAACCAAAATCCCAGAAATCCCTGATTTCTACACACGTAGCTCACTCAGCACAGAGGCTCCTGCAGAGGACCCTGTGTTGTCACCACTCACTGTGACAAAGGTTCAGGGCTGGATGACACCAAGCCACAGGAGCTCCACAATAAAGACACCTCCAGGGTAATCTAATCTGTGATTCCTGCACAGCACAGRGAGCTCCAAAAACCTTCTGCCAGCCCCAAACAAGGCTGAAGCTCCAGGATGGAGCCCTCACCCAGCAGAGCCCCCAGTTCTTGTTCTCCCAGAGGACTGGTGGGGTTTGGGGCTGTTTTACACTCCCTTTACTGTTCAGGAGCTTTGGCTTTATCAAAAGATCACCAAAACTGAGCAGCAGGTCACAAGGAACACCAGYACACACAAATTCTTGTGTTTACAGTCAATACTCAGTGTCTTGCAGCAAAACACAGAAAGAAGCATCAGGAAGGGGAAGCTGCAGTGGCTTCGAGGAAATCAGCATCACTGAATCACAGGCTGGCAGTGTCAGCAGAAACCCAAAACAAGCCCCCTGTGCCAGAGCAGGGCCTTTGCCTGTTTTGGGGAACACTTTCCATGTCAAAGCACTCAGAGCAGTGAAACACTGACAGCACCCAGCCACAGCAGCAGCACACAGAGAAAACAGAGCCTGACATTCAGCAGGAGTGCTAAAGACATCTCATTTCCATAATGCTCTGTTGTTGYCATTAATGAACGTGCTAATGATCTCTTAATTCTTTGTTTAGACTGATAATTGCTGATCTGGACATGTGGGAATAGAGAAAACTGATTTACATCACCTTCCAGTCTGGCCTGGGGTTCTGAAGGGCACCTGGGAGGAACATCCCTGCTCCAGACAGATAAATAACCCAAACCCAACTGTTCTGAGGGTCCCTCTTCCCATTTATTTACAAATTCAGGGGATGAGGGAAGGCACAGAGAGCAAGGAGTATGGCAGATTTCCCAAAAAAATAAATCTGGCACCTGTTTTTCACTGCTCATTTAAAACAGCAGAAGAGCTGCTTTATACATATTTATATATACATATATATAAACCCTAATTTCCAGGACAGGAATATCAACAAAGCATAAATGGATATATTCAGCTGCTGCATCCATCACACAGCAGCAAAATATATCTTTATATATATATATATATATATATATATATATATATATACACATTTATATATATATACTTATAAATATATATATATATGGGATTCCTTTATAAAACAGATTCTTTAGAGCAAAAGTTTCCAATCAGTGATCCCCAATTCCTAAAGATAAAATTGGATTGCTTTAAAGAGTCCACACACAAATGCAAGCAAAATGTGCTTCCTGCCAGCAGGCTCAAATCAGATTCATGTCACTGATAAAAAATTATTCCAGGCCTAAAAGAAAAAGGGCTGAAGCCCACTGTTCTAAGGAATTCCAGCCATAATAAGCTCTAATCTTCAGTTAATTCCCAAGAACTCCCTATTGCACTGAACTCCCTGGCAAATGGCATTTATTTCAGTTGCCTTTTAACCAGGCCAGTGTGCATTAATACAGACTTATTAATGCYATGACCCCTGGATGGTACTTTCAATAAGAACATTAAAAGTATTTCTTTTGGTTGCATGGCTGCTTTTGCTGTTGTATTTTAAGAGGTTTTTTTTTGTGTTTTGAAATGGAATTTGGAGGCTGCACAAACAGCACTGAGGGCAAATGCAACATGCCCCAGGTAAACATAAATCACTGCAGTAAGGCTCTTACCTATAATCTAATTTAATTGCCTGAAAAATCATTTTGTGACTGCTTTATTGTGCTTTTATGTAAATAAATGCCCAGGAGGCACAAAAACACATCCAGGAGCTGTGGGAAGCATGTCCTTCTTGGTGTTAACATTTCTATTCCTCCCTTCCTGCCACAGGTAGGAGTGGATTGGCAAAATCAATTTTTAACAAATAAAGGTTTYGAATTTGGCTACACAAACCTGTGCACAGTCACAGGTGAGAAAAAAATCTCCACCTGGGTACCACAGGAAGAATATGAGAGAGAGAAAAAAAGGAAAGAATCACCCGGGGCAGTTTTTACTTGACTTCTGTCCTGCTGAGCTGCCCTGAATTCTCCTGGCCAGCTGCTGCTTCCTCCTYTCCCTGTGTCCTGCCCATGCCTCAGGGCAGAGGAGTGAAAAAGAGCAGTTGCGGGGAGGCAGCAATATGTACAATAATAAAAATAACATTTGCAACAACCACCTGCTGGCATTTTTCATCAGCGCTTCTCCGCCCTGCAGCAAAACAGGAGTTAAAAATCAGTGTTTCAAAACTGCTTCGAGGCTTTTGCTGGAAGTTCCAGAGATTCTTTCTGATCATGTGAACAAATTGTGCTGCAAAGGGACTCCCCCAGGCCATGGCACTGCCATCCATGTGGGGATAAACCTTCCCAGCTCCGAGTGGGAGCTCGACAGAAAACAGCGCTGGTTAAAAATTAAAACACAGCTCCCATCCTGCCCTCCCCACACAGGAACTAACCCTGCTCACTGCTTTTTACAGCTCAGACCAAACCTCTTTGGCAATGCCAATTCAGTGATTACAATTCCCAAACTGCACCAAGGATCCTCAGCCCAGAATGAAAATGTTCATGCAGAGGTTACGGCAGCACAGGAAAAATTCAGAATTTGGGATTCATCTCCTTGCATAAACAAACCTCAAGGCTGAGGCAGAATAATATTTGTGGGGTTTGAATAATGCAGACACACAGAGGGTTCTCTTTCCTCAGCAGTGCCAGTTCTAGGACATGGAATGTGAGGTTCTCCTTTCCAATATGTGCCACAGCCACTCCCCACCTCCCCCAGCACTTCTATGCTGCTCTGGTGTCCTAAAAAATGTAATAATTTCGGTTAACATATAAAGGACTCATCTTGCTGCTGCCTCATCCTTCTTTGAGCATCCCARAATGAAGTGATCCATGACATTCAGCTTTCACAGAAAGAAGAGAGTAGTTACTGCTCCTTGATCAGAAAAAAAACCCAACAAAACAGTCAAAACATCTATTCAGTAAACATTTCACAGCTCATATTGAATTTTAGGCCTTTTTCGATTCCTGACTCCTTATTTTTGAATTATTAAGGATGAGAATATTGTCTGTACACAGCACCTTTCCCTTTTAAAAGCTGTGAAGCACCTGCAATTCAGAYTGTAAACTCCTCTGGGAGGAAAGCACCCTCTTGCAGGGATGTGTGCTATGTAGAGCCAGTATTCAGGAAAAACTGTTAATCTCCCAATTCTGCCTTCACAGCTGTATTCTACTGCAGAGAGCAGAAAACCTCTTCCTACCTTTGTATTTCAGCAAGAGGAACAGGCACTCTTCACTTCCACATAATTTAAAATCAAAGTGAAAAGTTCTATTTATACTGACTTGGCGAAAGAAAGTTCAGCACAGAATTTTCCTGGCTCCTTTTCCAATGGTCTGTGCATAAAGTCCAGGACACAGCAAAGGGTTTATAGCCAATAAATCCTGCATTCGTGCACAAAGTCTGTGTGACACCGGCACATCTGGACAGATGTTGGATAAAGTCTGTGACATGGACACATCTGGACAGATGCTGGATAATCTATTTGTCCTTTTTCACTTTAGTGCCTGTGATTCTGTCTGCCTGGCATAAAAAACTGCCGAGAAAGGACTGGTTTTGGTTAAAATTAAAGAACTGGGTATTTTCCACAACTTATGTTCACAGTTCTGAAGAGCTCCTAAACATTAGGAAAACAACTAACCATAAGCATGAATCAGACTTCTAAAGAGTCATCTCTGGGRAAAAAAAAAATCACTAAAATCAAGCTGGAGAGGCACAATTTCCATAGGCACGGGCATGTAAAGGCCTGTGGAGAMATAAGGTGACCAYGGCCCTGTGGCYTGGCTGAACTGGGAGGCAGTGCCAAAGCCTCTGGAGGTGAGAGGTGCCTGGTCAGAAGATATTCATTAAGATATTTTCYTGCATGCTTAGATTTGATTTGTTTACCCATCTCAAGTTCAGGGAGGTTGCAAAATCAAACTCTGCCCAGTAAAGACCAGGGCAAACAGTCCCTGGCAGCCATTCCTTGGCAAACACAAGGGTGTGGTGAGGGGAAAGCAGTGCCAGAGTGAGGGGTGAGAAATGAGCTGGACAGGATGTCCACACTGCYCCAAAATCCCACCCCATCCACARGGACAGGGCTGAAATGAAGCAGCTWAAGAGTGGAATTGAAACACAGAAAGCTCCAGAGAGAAGGGACATGAGATGAACAACACTATGCAAATTGAGATTTCCAGACTGGCCACGATCAGTGCCCTCACTCAGTACCTYCCCTGCAATCAGTACAGCTGGCAGGTGAATGCAGGGCACACYGAGGGCTGGCACAGTTAGCTGAGCACACACACATCGATTGCACACACATTTACACATTTCCCAGGTTTTGCTCCAGCCTCTCTTCCCAATTTAGTTCTTGGAAGTGCCGTGGCCCTGCGTGCCCAGGGCAAAGTCCACGGCCTGGTGCACACTGTGGAAGAGCAGGTGGTCCTCCCCTTCTTGGAAGAAGTCCCCTCGCAGCAGGGAGCTCCTGACRGAAGGGTTGCACTGGGCCAGCAGCACGTGCACGTCGATGTCCCYGTAGTCCTTGCAGACCTCCTTGAGCGTGCGGATCCCGGCCGTGTCCAGGAACTGCACGGCGCAGCAGTCGATCACKATGGTGTGAAACCCCACGGCTCCCGACCCCAAATCCACGGGGGTGCTGCTGCTCTGCTTGTCCCCAGACCCCACCTCCTTCTCCCTGAGCATCCTTTTCTCTGCCTTCCTCTTGGCTGCCTTCACCCCCACRGGGTTGACCCCCGTTTGCTTGTAGAGGGTGGATTTGAAGCATTCCTTGTTGATGTAGTAGAGGGGGGCTTCGAAGCGAAACACCACAACTCCAGGYTTGGTTTGCAGGTTCTTGTAGGCAGACATGGACTCGTAGGTCTCCGACTCGGCCACCCAGCCCAGCAGCGGCGCCTCCGGCCGCTGGGTCCGGAAGATCACGCAGAGCATGGAGAAGCAAACCCCCACCAAGAGCCCGATCTCGGTGCTGATGAGCGCCGTGGCCGCCATGGTGACCCCCCAGATGACCGTGTCCACCCTGCTCAGGTGCCACATCTTGGGCAGGTCCCTGAACTTGCGCAGGGCTCCGCGGAGGTTGACGATGGTGATGACGGCGAGGACGCATTTCTGCAGGGAGTAAAACAAAGGTGCGATCACAAGGAGGACCAAGAGGATGACCAAACTGGTGACCATGCCRGACACCTGGGTGCTACAGCCCGTGGACTCCTTGACCAGGGTCTTGGCCAGAGCGGCGCTGGTTGTGAAGCAGTGGAAGAAGGAGGGGATGATGTTGCAGAAGCCGATGGCGTACATCTCCTGGTTGGCCCTCACGGTGTATCCGTGCTTCTTGGCAAACATCTCCGACAGGGACACGGTGATGGCAAAGCCGATGATGGCAATGGGGATGGCATCCAGAGCCACGTTGGGAACCAGGCTCCAGTCTGGAGGGCGTGGTGGCAGAAACCCGGTGGGGATGTGCCCAGAAACGCTGGAGCCGTAGGTCTCCCTCAGCTTCCCRAAGTGAGACGCCAGAGTGGCAGCCACAACCACGACGAGTTCCATGGGGATTGGAGCYTTGAGCTTGGATTTGAAGCGCTCGTTAAGCTCCTTGGTTGGGATGAGCACCAGGAAGCACARGAAGCTGGTGATGAGGTCGCAGAGGTTGGTCCTGTGGATGTTCCTGAAGATGTTTATCCAGGTGGTGACCAGGGAGCCGACGCCCCCGCTCCGAGGGATGTCCAGCCCCAGCAGGTATTTGACCTGTGAGGTGAGGACGGTGAAGGAGGCGCCCGTGACAAACCCACTCAGCAGCGAATCCGACAGGTACACGGAGACAAAGCCCACCTGGAAGAATCCCATGGCCACCTGGAAGGAATCAACCACACAAACACATCAGGACACAAATTCTGCGGATTTTGTCAGCTGGGATAAAAATCCAGCATTGTGCACTGCCCTGGAGGACAAGGCATGGTCTGAGCATGGAGAAAGAACTCTCCAGCTTTCAAACCAGGCTTTTTGGGGGTCTYCAACCCCTCAACAAATGTTTATTGTTTGCTCTGCTAATTACCCTGGYGGGGAAAAAAGAAAGCCTGGGGAAAAAAATCCAACAAATCCACATTTGAAATRCTGTCTRCTTTTGCCATTTCTCYCTTTCAGTTTCTATAAACTCYGTGAACTTGGCAAGGATCTAAAATGTCTCTCATGGCCTTTGTCTGTGTTACACTGTAGTTCAGAGCCTGCAATAAAACCRCAGCTTGGGTGTAACAACTGTCCTTTGCACTGCATGAAGATGGGTGTCTCTGACTCAGAAAGTTTATGAGCTGCAAACTCCTCTGCTGCAGATCATAAAACCAGAGATAACTGGGAACCCCAGGAGAATCTCAAAGTATTCCTGAAGAGAAGGCAGGTTTGGCACCTGGGCTGGCTGAAATTAGCTCAGAGCCCTAAAAAAGGCTCCCTGACAGCCTTGAGAATTAATTCAATCTTTTTCTAAGTGTAAAACATTAACAATAATTAGCTTGCCTAGTTATGCTGTAGCAACTGGTGAGAGCCAATTTGCTTTTTATGATTTGATTGTAAAGTTTCTGATACAAGGAACATGGGATTTTTGGTTCAAAAAAAAAACAATTTGAGGGTGTGAAGATCTATTGGTTGACCTGTAGAGAATTTGCCTTACATTCACAGAAGATAAAATAATCTGATTTCTTCATATAAAGAAACTTCATATTCTTTGCTAGTACAATTAAGTGCATTTCACAACTYCAAAACTGCATCCATCCCACAGTGACAAAAYCCAAAATCCAGTGTAGCTTGGGAGGCCCAGAATATTTCWGAAATAACTCAACATGAACCTGCAGTACACAAAGTTCCAGGTCRTRTCTAAAAMCTGTGGTTTAGAATACCACAAGCCTGGACAGATGGGAACAAATGAATGTGAACTCACAAACTCAAATACCACAACTCTGCTGAGAACAATCCCATTCTGGTTAATGCATAACACTCCTRAAACAAGGACACCTGCTTTAATYTGGGCAAGCAGTGAATTCTAGAGAATAAGCAGAGATCTATAAATACAAAATATATTTTATCTTTTCAGTAGTATCCTTTCCATCCAATGGCATTGTTTTGGCTTTAAGTGGGCAAACAGCAAATTTTTAAAAGCACAGTTAAAAATAAACTGGAGATACTTTAACTGTCCAAATTTTTCTTTTTGTGAAAAGGCAAATGATTGAAGACTGGAATTAGGAGCTCATGCACCACTTTCTGCCCCAGTGAAATGGGGTCTAATGCAAAAAAAATAGAGAGCTTTAGGCCCCAGCAAGGAAAGGTGGTGAGAGCTTGAGAGCTGGATGGGCATGTCCTTAGAGTCCCCAAAAGAGAAGCAATGCARGCAGGAAAAGCTGTTAAAAAATGGAGAGCACTCCCTGAAAGAGAAGCAAAGCAAGCAGGAAATGCTGTTAAAAACCAGGGAGCGCCCAGAGGAGTTTCCTGCAGCAGTGACCTCCAGCCCTGAGGTGCAGAATGGGGACATGTGAAAAGTCCAGCAGGACAGGGACAGTTCCCCAAGCAGGAATGACATCCATTTGCCCAGAACACCAGTCTGTGTGTTCTGGGCAGCTGAACATAGCTGYCCTCACCTGGTAAACCCCAGAGATGAAGGTCATGGTGGCAGCCACGGCCATGGCGTAGCAGCTTTTGTCACAGAGTGGCTCTGGCACCGTCCCATTGCTGGTGCTGGTGACGTTGGCATCCCCTGCCAGGTCAGACAGGGCACTGAGCACGGCTGGCTCCAGGTCATAGCCAGCCCTGTCCACCTCCCGATCCACCACCTGGCCCACCATCAGGCAAACCACGCCAAAGATGCCGACAGAGATGTGGCGGGAGGTGCCGAAGATGCAGTAAATGAGGCTGGAAAAAAAGGACGTGTAAAGGCCATAAATGGGCTCCAGCCCAGCCAACAGGGAGTAGGCAATGGACTGAGGGACCAGCAGGACCCCMACGATCACACCAGACATTACATCCCCCAGGAGATACTCCCTGAGTTTGTATTTAGGAAGCCACTGTAAGATGGGGAAAAAGCCCAAAACRCAGTCTTTAATTTTGGCTGGGCTGCAGCTGCAAGTTTTCTTTGCTTGCTTCACCAGCAGGGCCTTCATGCTCCTCTTCTCCTCTTGGGGCTCCAGGAACATTCTGTGATGGAAACTGCACTTGGCATCATCTCCTTCTGGCCCTTCTGTCACTGCATGGATGTTGTTGGTCTCTGCCATGGCTGCCATCACAAGGACTCACTAAAAACACAAGGAAAAGCCATTAAACCAAAAAATGAATGTACAGTGTGAGACTTGAGCCCAGCGTTTATGAAATCCAAGGGCTGAAAGTCTCAGCTCAGCAAAGAGAAAGTGATTTCTGAGCAAGCTGGAAACTGTACCCCTGTAAGGCAGGGAATGAGCTTTCCCCTGGGGAATACACATGCTGCTGCCAGAGCTGGGGAATGGAAAGGAATGCAGCAGCACTGCAATTCTGGGAGGCTTCCTAGGGAAAATCTATCTTTACCTGCACAGCCAGACAGAGAGTTTATTGTAGCACCGCAGCCATTCCAGTTCAGCTGCTGAAAATTCACGGCGAGTGGGACATTTCCAGCAAAGTACAGCTTGGGCTGTATCTCCTGTGGGTTGATTTTTTTTTTTTTCTTTTTTAATGCAGCAATTGCAGCTGCCAAATACTGTAAAGGTTTGTTACCTAAGAAGTGGCTTTTTTACAGTCCAGTGACCCAGTGCAAAGAAATGTGCTTCACGCTTTTGAAAAGCTGGTTTTTCAAGGAAATCAAGCCTGATCAAAACAATGTACACAAGGGGAAAACATGTTCACAGGCAATGAAATGTAGGTGGGACATTTCTGCTGGAACTTGTGCTCTAGTCCTGGCTGCTCACAGACAGTAAAACAGGGAGATTACACCAATAATTTAACACTGGAAACATGCTGCCTGACTGGGAAAGAGCAAAGTCTTGATGGGAYGAGCCCCAATAAAACTTGAGCACACCAAATGACTGCCAGCACTTACACAGCACTTTCACTTTCAGAGAACATCCAGGATCCTGCATTAAACTCTTTCACCCTCAATACCTGCTACTACCAGTACAGTGAGGCTGTTTCAGCCAGAAACCCACAGGTGTGGGGCTGCAGTGGACTCAGGGTGGACACAGCAGGAGAACCCTGAGAAGTGTCACTGCCAGATTTTTGGTTCTGCAGTCCCAGAGTGCCAATGACAACCTGGATTTTATGTGCTGCTCACGTCTGCTCTGTGCAGTGCAAACCTCGGCCAACCTGCTGTCCAAGTAATGTTCACCACCAAATTAATTACCCAATTAATTGTCCAATTGTCCTGAATTAATGGTACCAATTAATAAAGAGCTRCTGGAACTGGCAGTGCTGAGCATGCCACTCCAGAGTCTGCCTCAGGATGTGTTCACCTAATCCCCATTTCACCASCAGCTACAGAATCCCAGAGCTGTGGAGTCATTCAGGTTGGAAAATCCCTCTGAGATCATCCAGTCCAAYYATTCCCARCAGTGCCAAGGCCACCACTAACCCATGTCCCCAAGTGCCATATCTACAAGTTGTAAATCCCTCCAGGGATTGTGACTCCTGCACTTCCCYGGGCAGCTGTGCCAGGGCTGGACAACCCTTTTGGTGAYGGAATMTTTCACAATTAAAACATTCATGTCAGTGTGAGTCTCTCAAAAACATGAGAAGGGAGGAGTGAGAGGAGTAAGTTTGTGTGGTAGCCATGATCACAGAACAGCCTGAGCAAAAGAATCCACATGAGAGCAGAAGCAGTGACAGAACTTAACTTTTAGGACGGCTTCTTCAGAGACTTCTAGAACCAATTAGCAARTGATTCCACCCAATTAATCCAACTGTCCCACTGTGTCCTTAACCCTGGAGCTGCAGAGCTATCTGAAGTCAACACCTGGCAGATGCTGACAGAAAATAYCAGGGAGGAGTTTGAATTTTATCTCCTGCTCCATGCTGGGACTCCTAAAGGTATTTCCATTCACCACAGCCCAGATATGGAGTGTCTGTTTGGTGGGTGAGCTCCTGCAGCCTCCCAAATAACCAAACCAGCCATTCTGTGACATCTGTCCCTGAACTGGCACTGAAAGGAGTGTCTGAACAGACCCCAAACCATGGACTGCCCAATGGCACCCCCAGGGATGGATTTTCTGTGTCACCCCTCCCTGCTGGGACATCCCAGGATCCCTGGGGCTGGAAAAACCCTCCAGGATCATCAGATCCAAGCAGTGCCCGATCCCCACCTTGTCCCCAGCCCAGAGCACTGAGTGCCACCTCCAGGGCCACATGAAAAATGAGAACCTTTAAACAAAGAAACTGCACTGCAAGAAGCGCCAAGCTCGAGATGACAGTGATCACACTCAGAGGAGACCCCTACCCCTTTCCCATTTCACCCACCTGTACAGGACTGCAAAGTGTGCTCAGGGAGGATTTACAGCACTCCCAACCCCCCTAAACGCTGCACAGTGAGAATGAAGTGAATATTACAAAAACCTGTGTCAGCTCTACTCTTCAAGAGCACATTTTGGAGCTGTATTTGCTCAAGAAGTTTTATTTGTTTTACCAGCACAGAGTTACAAATCAAAAGGCTTCTCACCCACCCAAAGCTCAGCAAATCAACACTGTAAAAGCTGAGGGAAAAAAAMCTCAACCCAGAGTACTTTTTCTGTGTAGCAAATTATTTGGATGAGTTTGTTTCGTGAGATTTCAGTAGTGAAAATCCTTCTGATTCCTCCTGTCCCTCACCCAGGACTTGCAGGCAGCTCCCTCAAACTTGGGAATTTTCTCAATGCGCCAAGACAAACCCCAGACAGCTCAGTTTAGTGCTGCTGTAAAATATCTGCACGGGAGGGGATGCCTGGGTTTCAGTCGTGTCCAGACAGTAGGGAAATGTTCTAAGTAAAAACCTTTTTGGCTCCAGAACTCTGAGCATATACTGAGGCTTTGTGCTGACTTGCATGACAGCTTTCTCTCCGTGGCATGAAAAGGACCTTTCATCACAGTCCCTGCCTCTCGCCCTGTCAGGATAGTAGGAAATGACACAATTTCCAACACCCATTTCACTCTTTTCTGCCTCAAAGTGCTGCCCTGTATTAATTTTGTAACCGTTAGCCCAGGGTTGTCTAATAAAACTAGATTTTGTACTTAAACATTAAAAGCCAACCCCGAGAAAACCCCCTTTGGTTCAGTGGGTTGGACACTGAAGGACACTCTGTGTATTTAACTTGGAAAAGGAGCTGCTGTGGTTTWTATTCTGAAAGCTGCTATTTACACACAACCTGGAATTCACTTTTAACACTTCTTTTAGCCTTTCAGGGGGTGCCTCTTAGCCACAAACTTCGCTAAAGAAAAAAAAAACTATGAGACAGAACTGAGGAAATTTCCACTATCAGTTATCAACTGACTGTCATAAAATAAAGATATGGGGAGGCCCTGCAGTCTGCACAMGTCATCAGATCTCCAGACTATTTCTGGAGCCCATCTGGGCCTTCCTCTCTGATCCCATGATGGGGCAGCATCTGCCTGGCTTCTGTTTTTGGGGGAGCACTACCTACAGCCCAGGGCTGGCTTGGACTTCATTCCTCTGTCGCAGATCAGAGTCACCTTGAGAGTAAGAAAAATGGATTGTGAAGCTCACTCACCTGCTGAAATAACAGACTACAAATTGAAACTTTAGATGTGAGCATTTCAGGGTAGAAACTAAATCAAAAGTATTCTTCCTGTAAGAACCCTTTCAGTTTTCCTTATTTTTCCATATTGAAATTGTCACTGTGCATGATCACTCCACACACTAATGTACCCCTTGCTAGAAAAAAGAAGTTTCATGCATTTTAAATCAAATGTATAAAAACAATCTAAAAAGGCACAAAGAGTTTCTGGAGAATTGTAAAGGAGAAAAGGGTGAATCAGAAATCCAAGTTCCACACACTGAACCAGAGTTGGGCCCTTAGAAAATGCCCCCCCAAAGAATATAAAAGGAAAGCATATCACAGCATTTTGACAACTAAATCTTTGACCTTACTCTTGTTGGACAACAGCCTTTTTCAAATAATGTCTTTACTGTTGTGGAGCAACAAGGAAATTCAATATTACCCTGATAACACACAGATAAGCACTGGAACAACACTGCCTGCACCTTGGAGTTTGACAAAATCCTTCATATCCTCCAACAAAACATTCAAGCCATGGACATTTATTTCAACRAAGGACTGAAAATAACGTGAATAATGAAAACCAGCTTTAAGGAACACATTTGGGGACAGAGCTGCCTCACTTTTGGCACAGTAACCAGCAGCCATCCCCTCATGCAGGAAAACCTGCAAAGCCAGATAATAAAACCTCGCTTGTGTGAAATACGGGATCTCCTCCTACTCCAAATGTCACGTCCTCCCAAGCAGCAGCAGCCTCCAGTGTTTTGGGGCAAGATCCCATGGAAGATCCCTGCTGGAAGCCAGATATTCCAGGGAAGTTGCTTCATCTGTGAAGAGCAGCTGAGTGAGTTGGCTGCTCTGCCCTGCCCTGGCTGAAGCAGATCCCTCTGCAGACCCCGCCAGCAGTTTCCATCCCACCCGGATTTCTTACGGAGAGTTTGCCAAGAGTTTCTTTCATGCTATTCCTAGGATAGGGCCTTTCTGCGACCCGTGCTGTGAGCAGGGAAAGGTGGAACACCGAGGAGCTGTGTTGGGCAGTGAGGATGGGCTGAAGAAGAGCTGCCAGCTCAGCCCAGGGCATCCTACACTGCCCACCACGGCCCGAGCTGCATCCGCAGGGCTGGGAGAGACCGTCCGATCCCAYTGGAAACCCGCCGGGATTGTGCGGGAYAGCGCAAYTGCGCTGGTTGCTGAGTTRCGTCTAATTAATAAAAATTAATARAATTATTAAAAACCTGTAGGAAGAAGAAGCAGCGGGAAGAGCTCCACACGCTGTGTGCCTCCTGAAACTGCGGGGGTTTGCTGAGMGCTTTGGAAGCCAACCCAACACTGACATCCCGGGGACAGCGAAAGGGAACCGAGAGCACCATTTCAGCTTTTAACGCAACATTCACKTTCACCCCCGGGGTCTCACTGCCTTCTTACCCAGCTTCCTTATGGCTTCCAAGCGCCACTTTCCTCTCCTCCCGCTGGTTCCTGGGAGCCGCTCCCGGGGGTGCGAGCAGCAGCCGAGGAGGATCCGAGGAGGATCCGTGCCSGACCCCGCTGCCCCCCGAGCCCTGCCCGCCCCTTCCCTCGGCACTCACCGCCCGCGGCTCGGCGGGGTCCTGGGGCGGCTGGGACAGACGGACAGACGGACAGACAGACATTTATAGACGGACAGAAGGACAGACGGACCGCCCGCCCGCCCGCGGCGGGTCCCGGCAGCACCGCCCCGCTCCGGGCAGGCAGGGCCGGGCACAGCCGCGCCCCTTCCACCCCCCGGCCCGGGTCACTTCCGAATCATTCCACGTGTACGGAGTTGGGGGGGAGTATGGGAAAGGCGGCTCCTGGTTCTTTACTTTTGYACTCAAACCTTTTACATTGAAGGCATAGGGTTGATAATCTGAGATAAAGTGAGATTAAACTTTGTGCGGATAGAGAACCGTAACACTTTCTGACCCTTTTTTGCTCTGGGATACCACTTCAATTTATAAAATCTTTTCAAGTCCTTCACTGTTGTTTGCTCCKATGAAGGATCCTTGGCAATCTGGGTATTAAAAATCCCGGGTTTRTGTTCAGTGCTCTGCTCTTATCTGTGGGCTGGAGGTTCAAGGTCRGAGGGGCCATGTCCAGCCTCGTCTGCCTTCCCAACCCCTTTGCACAGAAGAGCAGACGTTTCATGTGAAGTCAAACATTGCCTAATATTTGCATTCCAGGTGGAACCCTGAGCTGTCGAAAAAATCCCATCAATACGGAGCTGGAGCAAATGAAGCACTTCAAGCCGGCACAATTCATGCTCTTGTCTTTCAGGGTTAAGCAAATGCTATAAATCTTACTGTAGAAATACTGAATATTTCCATAGAAAACATTTCCCTTCTCCATGAGGGTTTATTAGATGTCATGGTAACCAGAACAGGCAATTGGAATGGAAATTGAAGAGCTCCCTCCCTCTCCCCTGACTGTCCRTTGTCAAAAGCATCAGTGACTGACTTCCCAATCCCTTTAGGGACTTCCACAGGAGTTTTAATTGAGTTTGAAGTATATGGTGACTCCAAGACAACCACAGCAAATCCTGAGAGGAGTGACATCTGTGACAAAAGCATTCAAACCCTTTTTTGTAGGGACTCTGCAGAATCCTAATAAGAAATCACAAACCTGAGCAATGGGTGTTCCAGCATTTTCATTGTTCTAGAAGCACAGGCTGTGGAAAAACTTGAATCATCTGATACATCATGTCTTCGTGGAAGAAACAAGGAAATATCTCTTTGGAAYATGACATGAAAAGAAACACAATCCCAAGCATTAATATTTTTCAGGACCCCCCAAAAAAATTAGCTTTTTTTTCTCTCTTTTACACTGATTTTCTAAAAGATGGGTGGAAAAAATCCAAGCAATTATTTAAGATAATGWAATAATTTCACTTCCAACTGCTTTCCTCTTCTCAAGGTATATTAAGCTTTATAATTAATGTATTTCTGTGCTGAGGGMATCTTTGGCCTTGAAGAAATGTGCCTCTGGGCTCCTCATGCTCCAGCATCTCCTGCCAAGGAGCTGGGGCCTGCTGACACACAAATGCCAGCRTGTGCCATCTGCCCATCCCACTCAGCCTGCCTGGCGAACCCACTGCTTCTCCACATCACCCCATCATCCTTGGAATATTGAATCTCCACAGAACACTGAGCCAGTGCAAAATCATCTTGGAAAATGTTTTGTTCCACTGAACAGGTACTCCTGGGCAGTCTTGCGAGCCCTCCCTCCTTGCCATGGTCCCACCTGGGGAATTGCTCTGCAGGCTGCCTGTGATGGTGTTATCAGCCCTCTGTCCATAAATCCCACATGCAGTGGTTCTCCCTGGTTCTTCCCAATCTTTCCCAGGCTTCCAGCTCAGCGTTATCATTCAGCAAATAACGACAGCCTGTGATTTCCCCCGTCTCAGCTGCTTTGTGCCACCTGGCTCTCGGCCTTGTGTAAGGAGCTTCCTGCCTCCCATCCTGTCCTCCTGGCACCTCCCTGCCCAGTGCCCTGGTCCTGCTGCTACAGCTGCATGGGAGGAAGGGTGGGYTATGCTGGAAGTGGCTAAAAATGGGTTATTTTCTTTCCTTGCCCTTCAGTCTCTCTACAACTCGCAACGMACTGAGGTTCAGGCCTGAATTTGCACAATGTTCTATTAAGTCTGGACATGGAGAAGATGGAGCTGCCCGATTCCCATCTGTGAATTCTATTTGTGTGTCAGAGCTGGGACAAACCTTCCTGCCCAGGCAGGYACCTGATCACCCTGACCTGCTGCACCTGGAAAGCCGGAACTAATGTCAYACAGAGGTCTGCGTGTGGCAGGTCTGACTTATTGAGGAAACCCATCAGACTGAGTAACACAAAAAGGCCCATCCTAATGCTTGAAATGCATTTAATTTAATGCAGTCACATCATTCAGTGCTTGGCAAAACCAAACAAGAGCTAAAATGAGCTACTTTAAAGGCTTCCATCAAGGATGAGACAAATGCCAAGTGCAAATTGAGTGGTTGGAGGGGAGAGGGTGTAATGAAAAAGGAAAAATGCAATTTATCAGAGATCTTAGGTAATCAAAAGACTTAAGCCATAAAAGAAATAAGCTCTGTCCATATTCAAGACTATGAAGCTCTGYCCATATTCAGGACTATGCATGTCASAATCATATGGCTATCAAGAAAGAGCTCTGCACAAACATCTGTGTAGAACTGCTACACTCTCGGTGCGTGGCATGGTCCAGTATTGGCACCTAGAGTCAAAAACAAATTGGGTGATCACATTTTCAGTGTTGATGTGTGTTAGAAGGCTTAGCTAAATAATTGCTGTACTCAAGTGTGTTACTCYGCTTTCACCCAGGCTTTCAGGTCTTTGCTCCCACAAGGCTAAGACATGGAATATTAAAACACGGCTCAAATTCCAAGGAGTCTCTGCGAACAAGCAAATATATGGGGGAATCAAACGGCACCATCAACTTAGTATCTAACTCAGAAATCCCACCTTCCTAGATACTCATTTTTATCCAAAAACTTGGTGAGCCTGGCAGAAGGATTACAAATCCCACGTTTGAGTGAGGGTTGCTGTCTGCAGGGATTTGCAGCACTGGAGGAACTGTCTGCAGCAGCAGYACTGACCTGCACTGGCTGCTCACAGCTCCTTCAGCTGGCAGACACAGAGAAGCCCAGGTAAGCAAAGTGCTGCAGGACAGGCTCATTTCCTTTGCCTCATCTGAGTGGCTGAGAGCAGCTGCCCTCCGTGCCTCGCTGGCTTCGAGCAGGAAGGAATATTAGCAAAGTCACCTTGAGCAAGTGCTGAGCTCCCAAAATTTGGCTACACACTTTCTGTTATGCTGACAATTGATGGGTGCAGCAGAGCCAGGGCTGAGCACACAGCACAGCTTGGAGAGTCCATTTAAAGCAGGAAGAGAGATGTTATTCTAAAGCTGAGATAGGTTTATGTGTTTATTTTTAATCCCTGAAATCAGGTACATGTGATYATCACAAATTACAGAAAAGCATTGTAGCCACAGGTTCTGTAAAAGCAGAGAACTTTAGCCTTGATTCCTTGCGAGTCCACTCAAAAAATGCGCTCAACAACTAAATGCTGGTGATTCTATGAAATCCTCCAGCCTTGCTTACATAGATCTAGAGCCATTTATTTGGTATTCAACCACACAGTGACAAGTACAAATGCATAATTAGACCTATGAAATTATACAATCCAGTTTGCAAGGCAGCAGCAGTTGGAGGTTTTATTCTTTTCATGTTAATTCTTAGCACTTAAAAAACCTCATATGTTACAGAATTTATTTGAATCCAAGGTAGGAGGGGAGGTCAAAACACTTGGAAGGTTCTCATTATTAAGGTAATCCCCGATAATACTTAACATTTTCTTTCCATCTCAGTTCTGATATCTGTTTTTCACTTWTCATTTACATCTGCTGCAGCATTTGGATTTGTCTGGGAATCCTTTCAGGTACTGGGTTTGCTCCAGCTCCTGCTCAATTGGTGGGAACCCCTCCGTGGTCTTTCCTTGCTACAGGCTCAGAGATTTCCTGAGTGCTGAAGCAAACCCAGTGTCTCTTTCAGGCTGAAGAGAAGTGATTCCCCTGGTGAGTTCCCAGAGTTTTCTGCCCAGTGCAGATTTCAAGAGCTGTGCCTCGAGGCTGCGCACTCTGGCAAAGACAGGAGATAGATGCAACAAAATGCTGATCACATTTTTAGGTGAGAGATTTTCTCTGCAAGACTCACAGCCCCAAGCCAGAGTCCTAAGAAATAAGTGGTTTTTTTGAACACTTACATTTTGAAGATGTATCAGTAGCTGAAGCCTTACTGTAAAAGAAAGCGTTGAATGTTAGAGCCTTGTAAAACACAAATCACAYCTTGTGAATAGCAAAACAAGCGATGTGAATAGATCTGACTCCCTTCTTTTGAGATGAAGGACAGCCTTTGAGACTCTGCTTAGGTTCCTTGAAACTGAGGCAGAAAAGTGCAGGACACACAGTCCTTAACTGAACAACTGCTGGAGAAATTTGCAGGAAACATTCTGCAATAAAGAAAAGGATTTACCTGATCTGCTCCAGTTGGTCAGAGAGTCGATCTAAAAAGAAACAGAAAAAAAAAAGAGAAGAATGGTTAACAAAGCTGCCAATGAATTCAAATTTAGGACATGGTACCATCCCCACAGATCTCATAGTCAGAGATAAACTAGAAGGGGATGGGGCTGGGCAAATGGAGAGGATGTTTCTTGACAGTGGCACTGAGCACACAGAATTTGAGAAGCTGATGGGAGCAGGAAACCACATCAGACACAGGAGGAACTCACGTAGGAGCAGACCCCTTTCCTGTTATCCACAGAAACCTGCCCCCTTCCCCTTCCCTGTCTACCACTCCCAAGACCTCACATCAGCCCCTCACGCTCCGGTGGAAGGAGATGTCACCAGCCAGGATTGTGGTCCCCATTTCTCATGGTGTCAGCAGGGCTGGGTTGGGGCCGCTCACCTTCCGCATCGTCCAGCACAGATTTCAGCACCCACATTAAGTCCTCTCCCAGGTAATCGATGGTGATAGCCCTGCTCGGATCCAGCTGCCCTTTCTCCATGTCCACACTCTCAGTGCTCAGATCCAGACTTGCAATTCTAGGGCACAGAGAATCATTTCAYCAAGCAAAACCATCCAGCATCCAAAACTAACAGAATTCTTCACTAGGACTGAGTCTGCAAAGAGAAGAGGGCTGTGGCAACATGAATGATTGGGTTAAGAGCCCTTTGGGAAGGTTGAGTTCCAAACGTTACACATTGTTATTTATTTGGCAGTGCYTTTTGCTTACCAACCTGCACAGGAACTTTCAAATGCTGAGAATGAGAGAAGAGGAGGTGTTTTGATAATGTGTGAACAGGGCCTTGACTTGCTGCAGGCAGGCTCTTACTGCTGTAGCAGTGACAGAACAAGAATGCCAAGCATATTAAATGGCGTCCAGGTTTCTGGAAAATTACCTTGATCCCACAGGCTAGAATGTGACTTGAGGCACAGCTGTGAGTAACAGATTGTGCAGCAGCTCTGAGGTACATGGTGATTCCAAGTTATCCTTACAATCCAAGTTTGAACTCAGCTGAAGGAGGATCACTAATGTGCATCCAAGAGAGTGCTACTCTAAACACAACCCGTGGGCTTCATCTATGATAAAAAACAGTTTCCTGGTAATAAAAGCCAGTGGTTTTCATCAGAATCCAGCAAGGAAACCCAAAATTCAAAGGGAYCAGTGGAACAGCAGATAAGGATCTCTCCATCCCTGTTAATTGTGTGGATGTGGTGCCCTCTGGCTCAGCTGGAACAGGGAGCAGCTTTGCAGCAGCTTTTCAACATGGCATAGTGGGACACAGGGGCACAGGCTGTGCGGTTTAACCCCAGTCATCAATACCCCCTTTTTTCAAAGAAGAAAAAAAATGTTATCAAGTGAAACATACCTGTCTGAGACCAGTTTCAATTCCTTCAAATTGGAAAAAAAAAGAGAAAAAAAAAGAGAAAAAAAAAGAAATTATTAGTGTGACTTTTAGAAAGGGCAGGTGGCTGAGAAATAGGCAAACCCGTGAAGAAATGCAAAATACCACTGCTTACTTTGAAGAAGAGGAAAATATCTGGTTGCTCTTTTATCTTCTGCAAAGCTTGAAGATCCTGCTCAGCCTGGTCCCTCTTCTGTTCCATTTCCTTCCTTGCTTCAGCAATGCTTGCCAGGTCCCTTGCCTTATTACACTGCAAGACACGCAGCATCTTCTTCTCTTCATGATTTAAAGACTCAATGATCTTTGTCTTCATATTTTTAAACACTTCTTGTAGCTGAGAAGTCAGTGTTTTGTTTGTGGTCTAAATGAAGAGATAAGAAAAAGGGGCACTGGCTCAGGAACTCCACCCTTCAACTTAGTGCCTCTGCTTATCAATTAGGTTTGTATCTATCCTTTGCACTGGCTTTAGAAGGAAGCAGACAATAAACGTTTGCTTAGAATGTCTGATTCAACAGATGCTTTTGAAAATTAATCCTGATACAATAACAAAATCTGATGAATTGCAGCTACCAGTGTGAGAACTTACTGGTACATGCTGAAAATCCCACTTGTAGATAGAAATTGTTTTCCTTTTTTAAACAGGTAGAAAACCTTTAAAATACATAATCATATGTACAATCTATGGTCTGTCAGTCCTGCAACCTGGTCTGTGCAACCACAATAAAGGGTGGAATCCCCCAGCTGGCTCCTGCCGTGGAGAAGCTGGAAGGCTGGGATAAAGCTTGGCTTCTGGCAGTTTCTTAAACCTCTCTTAACCCCTTTCTCTTAATCTGCTTCTAATGGTATAGTTACCATCCCTCATTACTGGAAAACTGTGAAGGAAAAATGCTCTGAATTGGCAATAATCTGGGTACCAACCTTGACCTGMCACTCATTCTTCTGAAGCTGTTTTAGGACGGTAAGTACATCACTTTTATAATTCTGCAGCTCTGTTGTGATGTTGGAGAGTTTTTCCTGGTAGAAGGAAAGAGAGCATTGAAGTTCACAGCAGAAACAACTTCAAACCAGCCTGACAGTTTGTGGAGCTGGTGAAATGGCCACTGTCTCACACATCCCACTTCTGCTCTACAGCCCTGAAATTGTGATTTGTAACTTGGGGGATGAGGTTTGTCTGAAATTCATGTCACTGTGATGCTTCTGATAATTCCTGAGGAGGCTGTAACCTGTCCTGAGGTCCAGAGTGAGCYATTGCCTGCCCATGCACTGGGTTCCTGCACAGTTTTTGCTTGGACTCTAAACTGAGCCCAGAAATTTCAAATGCAAGGCAGTGAGTGAGCACAGGAAATGCATTTTATCCCCTCAGTCTCAGCTGATTCTGGAGCTGACAGCAGCTGGACTCAGAGGCACGAACATGGAGGCCCCATATCTCTTTTATCTGCTGGAACACTGGCTCCACAAAATTTGTGGCAGAGGGAGGAATCCCAAAACCACTGAGGCTGGAAAAGCCCTCCAAAAGTACTGAGCCCAACCTGTGCCAAATCCCCACCTTGCCACCCAGCCCTGAGCACCATGTTCAGTCCTTCCTTGGACACCTCCAGGGATGGGGACTCCAGCAGCCCCTGGAGCAGCTCCATCCAAGGTTTAACAACCCTCTCAGCGAACAAATTCCTCCTGATGTCCAACTTGAACCTGTCCTGTCCCCTCATCCTGTCGCTGGTTACAGGGCACAGCCTGATCCCCACCACGCTACAACACGGAGGGAACCCAAGGGAATGAACTCGAGAGGAAAAACCCCTGCTCTCCACCCGAAATTCGGCAAGAGCGGCATCCCCGGGGCTCTGGAAGAAGGGATTTCCTAATCTCTGCAGGAATAGTTCTCAATCCCGGCCAGAACAGCCCAGTGAGGGCGGCTGGCACTSCCGGGGCCGCACCTCAGGACAGCGAGACCTCCGCTGGCTCTGCCACGTTCCCAACCCTGAGGGACTGACCCASCCTTGTCCCGGCCAGCCCCAAACACCTCTCTCTGCTCTTCTCCATCTGCTTGGCTGTCCACACTGCTCTGGCAACGCAAAGGRGGAAATGAAGAGCMAATTCCAGCACAAGGCACCAGTGCCTTGCTGGGGCGGACAAGAAATTCCCAGAGCCGGGGCCGGGCTGCCCTCACACCCATCTCCATTCCCTGTGAAAGCTCCACCGCCCTTCCCGCGGCTTTCCCCCTTCTCACGGCCAGGGCAGGGACCATGGGGAGGAAAGAGCTCCTTACCAGCTGCTGSTCCCGTTCTTCCTTCATGGTGATCACCTCGTGGTGCTTGTGGGCCCCGGCGATGGAGCAGAGCACGCAGATGCACTGCTCCTCTWGCCGGCAGTAGCATTCCAGCAGCTTGCCGTGCTCCGGACACCTCCTCTCCGCCTCTCCGCCGGCTCCCACATCCACCAGTATGTGATCTTGCTGGAAACCCTTKGAGTTGTGTTTGCTGAGGTGGGCCTGGCACARGGACACCTCGCACACCAGACAGGTKACCACGGCCGGCTGGGGTCGATCCAGGCAGTACTCACACAGAACCGCATCCACATTCCACTCCTCGGAGCCCTCGTCCTGTYGGCTTTTGGAAGCGGTGGTCTGAAATGCCTTCACGATGCTGGCCAGCTGGAAATTCTTCTGCAGCTTCAGGGTGGACCCCAGGCGGACCCTGCACACGGGGCAGGTGTAGGGGCCCTGCAMGTCCTCGATGCACCGCCGGCAGAAGTTGTGACCGCACCTCAGGGACACCGGGTCCTGGTACAGGGACAGGCAGATGGGGCAGGTGAGCTCGGCTTCCAGGCTGCCAGGACTTTCACGTCCCTCCCGAGCTTCCGCCATGGCTGCAGTCACGGCGCCTCAGCGAGCACAGAGAAACGAAACTAAAACGAGCGGCAGGAAACCCAGCCCTGAGGCTGCGAGTCCCTCCCTTCCGAGTCCTTCTCTTGCGAGTCCCTCCCCTCCAAGTCCCTCCCCTCCAAATTCTTCCCCTCCAAGTCCTTCCTCCGCCCCACGCCGGGCACAGAAATGTTCCCTGTCCCGGCCCCATCCTTCCCTGCACTGACAGCCCCTTCCCCTCAGTCTTCAGCCGGGAGCAGGGAAAACTGGCGAGGGCATGAGATGAGACCATTCTTTTAGAGCCCGGAAAAATTCTCCTGTCCACGCCAGGGGCAGCAAATTAAAGATGAATGCTGGATGGGAAGAGTGTGAGCCAAGAATTCCCTCTGCCGTGCCTCCAGCTCCACAGCCACAAATGCTCCCTAGAGGTAAAATAAGAACCCAGAGGAATGTTTTCCTGGGACTTGAGGGAGGTCTACCTGCAAGCGGCTGACAGGAAAGCAGGGGTTGCTAAAAGCTCTCAGAAATAGGAATGCCCCTGTGTGATCTCATGAGCCTTGCCTCCCTCACTTGGTGCCTGCACCACCTGAGATCGGCCACTGCAGGGCCTTTCGGGAGGCCTGACTCTACCCGCATGTTTTTTCCCTATCATTTTGGTGTATCAAACGTAAAAAAACCCACCACAGCTACTCTCTTCCAAGACTCAACACGAATTTCTTTTAGATATGCAAACTCGTGGTATCCCTCAAGGTCCTCTTCATGCAAATACCCTGATTCAGTCCAAAGGCAGCAGAACCACAGGCAGCAAGCAGGAATATCATCCCTTCCTCCCTGTTTGGACAACTATTAGAATTTACTAATCCAGGCTCCATATGGCACACACTAAAAGCACAGGAGTTTTCCTCATTACTACTCCTTTGCYGTGAGATTTTTCCATAGGTGAGAACGTAAAAACTGAGGCAAGAACAAGGTAAGTGATCAGAACTCACAGGGGATGTGGCAGCAGCAGAGAGCAAGGGAAGGCAGGTTTCACTGCCCAGTCTCTCCTCTCTCCTCCCAGGGCAGCTTTTCTTCTGCACCAATGTGCAGGATGGAAAGCTGYTGCCTTAGATCAAAGACCAGCATTGCTGCTGCCTAGCTGTGTAGCAGTTAATGTTGTGCTGTCAACTTTTAGATAAAAAAAAAAATTGCCATTGAGTTTTGCAAGCTAACAATGTGACTTTAATAACATGAAGCCAACGTGGTATTTGATACAACTGAGCGAAAATGAACAATTTAATGGTATTTCCATTATGATTAACAGAACAAATAAAAGAGGAGCTCTTACAATAAGAGACAGGGTGCTGTGATATATCCCCTGTCCCAGCAGCCCACAATCGAATTACTGATTTGCCAGCTYAGAACAACCTCCGTGCAAGGCTCATAATTCCCAGGCCTGAAAACTCAAAATAACACTTTGTCCCCACGTCATTACAGGAGCTTCAACATGCTGATGGCAGCTTGGATGGGATACTTCAAAAGGATGGTTCCTGTYTCTAAAAGCCTGAAATTCTTCTTAGCAGGATCTCCAGTCTTGATAGACACATCATTTACCAGTGAGAGCGTTGCTTTGGYTGTTGACGTCTTCGGCCTAGGAACACACAGAGGTAATTGTGAGGCATCTGCAGGCAGCATTCAAAGCAGGAACAAACAATTCCAAGCTCCCATCAGCTCTGGCTGCCCTGAGTGTCTGGGATGGCACCGTGCATATTGTAGTCTTGTCCTGGTTTGGGCTGGGATGGAATTCATTCTCTTC
The DNA here is from genome assembly GCF_030028575.1 of Malurus melanocephalus. Taxonomy (NCBI): domain Eukaryota; kingdom Metazoa; phylum Chordata; class Aves; order Passeriformes; family Maluridae; genus Malurus; species Malurus melanocephalus. Next base: position 291,433 of record NW_026623826.1, on the reverse strand, counting down.
TCAACAGCTGGCACAGTTTTGGATTCAGTAGAGAATAATGTTGAGAACACACTGATGGTTTGGCTGCTGCTGAGCAGTGCTTACCCTGAGCCAAGGATCTTTCAGTGCCTCATGCTCTGCCAGTGAGGAAGTGCACAAAAAGCTGGGAAGGAGCRTAGCTGGGGCAGGTGACACAAATTRGCCAAARGGATATTCCACACAATAGAGCACATGACCAGAAGAAGCTGATTGCTGCTCGGAAACAGTGGCTGGATGTCACAGAGCAGGTGATGGGGSTGCAATTGTTCTGTGCATCACTTGTTTTGGTTGGGTTATCTCTCTCTCTTCCCTCCTTTCAATGATTGTTACCGTTGTGATTGCTACTGAATTTGTATTTTGTTAGGCAAATTTACCAAATGAACTAGGAGAAGATCCAAATAAATTAGGAGAAGATCCAAATGAACTAGAAGAAGATCCAAAGGAAAATCCACCGCTAACATTTTGATATGGGCCAGAAGCTAAAGAGAAAAAACACATTATGATTAACAGACAATTGTGGAGATTTGAGGTTAGATTCTGTCCTGTGCTGAAGCACCATCCTGAGAGCAGACCCAGGGAAYCCTGACTTAATCAATTCAGTCAGACCCATTCAAGTGTCCCATTGTGCATGGCTCTGGCACTGTAGGCTGAGTTTACAAAGTATTGCAAAAGGGTAAAAGTATTTACATCTTAAGYGAACTCCACCCTGCTGCTGTTGTGATGAGTTTTCAACTTGCCCCTTGAAGCAAAGGCATGCCACAGTGGTGTTGCTATTATCTTCTCTTAATCCTCCCAGAAAAATCCTGGGACTTCCAAGCCTCTTTATCCATAGCCTACTTTAACAAAGTGTATTCAAGACACGCCCCAAAACCCTGAATCCCAGGAAAAGCTCCCTTTTCTGCACACACAGGTGAAAACAAACATACAGTGTAAAGAATTACCACTTCTAGAGGTACTCAGTGTACTTAGTGTCTCATTATAGTCCTTTCTTAAAGATTTATTGTTTAATTGACTTCTCCATCTTGCTTTTGACATAGTGAAATGAGCACTTACCACTAGCTGTGCTGGAAAACGAAAATGGTGAAAAGAAAGTGGGTGGTGTCTGTGAAGTTGATGGTGGCGGCCTGGGTGGTGTCTGTGAAGTTGATGGTGGCGGCYTTGGCTGAAAGCAGGACATCATGATTGGGAGGAATTGCTGGAAGTGCTTCAGAACAGCATCTGTTGTTGATTTATCCAAAGTAATGGGTGGCTTTGAAACCATCACACCATCCATTCGAGGAAGTGGCTTGTGTGGCCTAAAACATGCAGAAAGAATCACAGAACCATGGAATCTGTGAGGATGGAAAAGACCTCCAAGGCCATCGACTCCAACCTCTGCTTGACCTCCACCTTGTCCCTGGCCCAGAGTACTGAGTGCCATGTTGAGGCCTTTCTTGGACATCTCCAGGGATGGGCACTCCAAACCTCCCTGGGCAGCCCCTGCCAATCCTGAGCACCCTTTCCATGGGGAAATTCCTGCTGCTGTCCCCCCTGCCCCTCCCCAGCCCAGCCTGAGGCCGTTCCCTCTCCTCCTGTCCCTGTTCCCTGGAGCAGAGCCCGACCCCCCCGGCTGCCCCCTCCCGTCAGGGAGTTGTGCAGAGCCACAAGGTCCCCCCTGATCCCCCTTTGCTCCAGGCTGAGCCCCTTTCCCAGCTCCCTCAGCCGCTCCTTTGGCTCCAGACCCTTCCCCAGCTCCGTTCCCTTCCCTGGGCACGCTCCAGCCCCTCCATGTCCATCTAAGGGTCCAGAACTGGACAGAGCACTCAGGGTACGAACCCAGCAGTGCCAGCACAAGGGGACAATCACTGCCCTGTTCCTGCTGGCTGCACTGGTGCTGAGACAGCCCAGGAACCATTGGCCTTCTTGCCCACTGGGCTCATGTTCAGCCGATGCTGACCAGCATTCCCAGGTCCTTTCCCRCCAGGCAGCTTTCCGGTCACTGCTCCCCCAGCCTGGAACTGCATGAGACCGTTGTGACCCCAGTGCAGGATCTGGCACTTTGCCTTACTGAACCTCACACTGCTGGCCTTGGCCCATGGATCCAGCCTGTCCTGATCCCTCTGCAGAGCTTYCTGCCCCTCCAGCAGATCCGCACTCCTGCCTTAGTCTTGTCTGTGAACTTACTGCGAGTGCACTCGATCCCCTCATCCAGATCATCAATAAAGATATTAAACCTCAGTAAAAGCTTACCTGGCTTTAATTGCTGCAAAAGCCTGTAAAGACATTTTGAAAGCAGAATTAGCATAATGCAGGCACAGCCAGCCCTGGAGCTGTGTGTCTCTGTGAAGGGAGATGCTGACAGGTACCTTGGTGAAAAGAAGAGTGTCCTTCTGAYTTCTCAGAGCCTCCARCTCCTGAACATCACAGCTGACTGAATCCTTCTCCTTTTTGTGATCCTTCCTCTCTAGCTCAATCCGCTGAAGTTCTTGCTCCTTGTGGTCACTGAGAATTTTCTGGAGTTCTCTTTTTTTGTTCTCTAGCTGCCGGTACATCTCTCTGAACAGGTTCTCCAGCTGTTCTCTCTGCAAACTTTCCTCACTCTATTAAGAAAACAATTTCAAAACTGTAAGGGACATTTTCCACATGAGCTCTCACTTAGAAAAAAAATCTGTTTTTTTTTTTCTGGGATGAGAGAAGTAATTAAGAGTTGAAGGTTGGGAAAACAAAAAAGCCACACACCAGCCACTCACAAAGAGACACAGAATTTTAAGTTTAACTATGAATGTACCTCCCCAATGGATAAGAAACTTGTGCATTACCCTTTCTCAAAGCAAAAAACTCAAAAATACATGAGAAACCACCCAGGAATTAAAAAAACTTCAGAATCCACCATCTGCGGAAGGGCAAAAGAAAACTTTTTTTCATCTGTTACCAGCATGCAACCATTCCCAAAGTGGTATGGAACCTTGAAACAAACCTTTAGTCCCTCCTCTTGTTTCAGCAGGTTTGCTAGGACTTGATTCAGTGCATCTTCATGGTTTTTCAGTGTTTCCAGAGTGCCAGGAAAAGATTTCTAGAAATATAACCAGAGGGAGATACCAGGATAGGACTGGCATAATGCACGAGAGCAGCAGTTTTATAGACATGGCTTAAGCTAGACTTGCAGAAGGTTTGCTCGTTGCATGCTCTCAGGACAAATCAGCAGATAACCGTTTACTGGAAGGTTTTACCCCTGAACAAATGCCACAATTACAAACCCAAAAAAAAAGAAAATTTGAAGTTGAAAACTGTTTATGCGCAATAGGCACATATAAAGGTGTTTCCCCTGTTTGCATGTTTATTGCTGCTATTCYGTTATTCATTAATTTCCTTTGCATAAACGCAGCTCAGGGTCATTGCTGGCTCAGAAGTSCACCTGATGCCTTATCAATCAGGCTGATCTGAAAYASAGGCCAGACAAATTTAAGAGAATGAGAATAGACAACTTTAATCCAGGCCTAACAGGCCTACYGGTACATTAGGGCAGACARATTACACCCAAAATGGACCCCGAGTCACGAGATCTTCCCCTTTTATAAGTTCTGCCTTATTCACATATTGGGTCTTAATTCTCCAATGATCTTTTCAGGTGATGATGTCACCCACCCCAAACTCACTCCCCCCTAAATCGCTGTTTCCATATTTTGGGGCTCTGAGGTGTCCTTGGATTCAGGCTCAGAGAGGGATTGTTTTGTCTAAAGATGAGAGAACAGTAATTTTTAGTGCTGTACTAGAGAAGTACAAGAATACAGATGCATGAAAATACAGAAACTAAAAATCCTAAGGCATCACACCAAGGACTAAAGCTGCAGCCATGAGCACTCAATCCCAGCAGTTTGGCCAAACTCTTCCCTCAGGATGGGAAAAAAGCATTTATAACATCTTGTTTTATACCTCAAGGGCCAAACGCAGAGAGAATCCRGGACAAAATTAAGAACAGAAGCCCGGGATTGCAATTTAGCCCCATGCTGGCTCTGCAGTTCTGAACCTCGGGCGTTGTTCCAGCTCTGTAGCACGGGCAGCTCTCGGCAGCACAGACCCCCGGGGTTTTCCTGGTGCAATCCATGCCCGTCCCGGCAGCCTCTTACCTGAGCTTCGTCAAAAGCCTCCTCCAAATCGATGATCCTGTGGTCCTTGTGGGAGAGGACGGAGCACAGCATGCAGATGCACTCCCMGTCGTTCTCACAGAAGCACTCCAGCAGTTTGTTGTGCTTGGGGCACCTCCTCTCAGCCAAAACCTGAGCATCGCAGGGCTCCACCAACACGTGGTTCTTCTGGGCGCTCTTACTGTTGTGCTTGCTCAGGTGGGCTTGGCACAAGGAGGCTTCGCAGCTCAGGCACGTCTTCACTGCTGGCTGGGGCTCCTGGAGGCAGGAATCACACAGGATCACCTCCTCTTGCTGGCCCGAGCCTTCCCCCTTCTCCTCGCATTGCGCTTCCTGCTCTTCCTCCTCCTGGGGGGCAGGAGCCTCCATAAACTTCTGCACGATGTTGCGGAGGTGGAAGTTGGGCAGCAGCTCCCCGATGGAGGAATGGCAGAGCGGGCAATGGGGCGAGTCCGGCTGGCACCGCAGCGCCTGCTTGATGCACTCCCTGCAGAAGCTGTGGCTGCAGTTCAGGCACATGGGCTCCCGGTAAATGTCCAGGCAGATGGGACATGTCAGCTCTTCCTTCAGCCCGGCCATAGCCTTTGCCTGGGCCATGGCTGCAGCTCCGGGCAGGGCCCAGRGCAGGGGGAGGGCTCTGCTAGGAAKCAAAACAAAACTCTGACCCGTGGGCGAAAAGCTGCTGCCTCCTCCCCCTCGCAAGGGAGGGTCATGCCTTTCCTCYCTCCAGCTTCCTGCTTCTCAGGGCCACGTGGGCAAGGGCTGTGGCTGCCTCAGTATTGAGAAAAAAAATTATAACAAGTCGTGTTTGAGGCTTGTGAAGTCCTTTCGCTTTACCCGATGGTGCTTTGTCCGGTTGCAAGTGGTTATCTCACTTAAATACTGAGTGCCTGAGCAATGCTGATAAGAAGGAATATCCTGGCCACACCACATCCCAGGGATGCATTCAAAGAGAAAAAAAAGTTTTTGGAGGCCTGTGACCAAAAAATAATAATTTGAGGAATGGGATATTCCCCAAACAACCCCCTGAGACCCTCACAAGAACCCTACTCCAATGGAAAAGAAGCTCCAAGAAGTGATTTAAATATGCAAAAAAAAAAATAAAAAAAAAAAATCAGGGAATGTTGAGCATATAAGTATTAGTTTTGGGAAATGTAGTGAATATGTAAAAATTACATTGTTTTAAACTGGTCTGTTAGCAAGCTGTGGCGTGTGTAATAGAGAGTTACCCCCACATGCCTGGAGATGATGTAAACAATAGTAAATTCTAATACTGGAATTACAKTGTTAGAGTTTAATTCCCATTTTCAGTAACGACAAGACAAACTCCACGCAGCAGCTGGAGGCTGAGATATTTGACACTTCAAGGGGAGCATGGCAGAAGGTCCAGCCCTGCTTTCATGGGGCTGCAGAGATCAGGAAATGGAGCAGGAAGGAAAGCTGGGAAGAAACCTTGTGGGCAGGGAGATTGGCACAGCTGGACCAGCAGGCAGAGAGCAAAGGAACCAAACCTGTTCCTGTCTGCAAAGACACCAGGATGRACCTGGACAAGAACCTGATAAATGCTCAGTGGGCATTGCATGTGTCACAGGGAGCCCCCGGACACACCTGGGTGACACAGAGCTGATGTCCCTGCCAGGGAGCTTCTGTGCCAGCACAGCCTGGGGTGGGGCTGCGTGTCGGATGCCACTGCTCAGGGCACAGGTGGGAGCTGGAACTCTAAAAAGGAGTTAGAATTCCAAAAAGCARCCCAGGGCACCTCACGAGGCAGTGAAACGAAGTTCAAGCAGTGGGCATTCCACAGGATGAGGAGCAGGGGCCTGGGGTGTGCCACCCACACTGCCTGCTGCCCACCCTGCCWGCTTCCAGTCAGCCAGGGGAAGGGACCAAAGCTGTCCCTGGTCACAAAAGCTCCTGATTCCCTGCCCACAAGGCACACTGTGCCCAGCCCAGGAGATAAATTACACAGCCTCCCTCCCCTCCAGCAGCCACATGAGCTACGCCAAAAACAGYGCCTGTCTGTGGGAAAAGGAGCTGTTTTATCACAAAGTTGTGCCAAAATAAAAACAGTCCAGCTGGGATTTTTTCCAAATGATYGTTGGAAGTAATTGCTGGGACTAACAGAGCTGCTGAACTGATGTCAACATTCATCTAGGTCTGCTTGCAGGAATTATCCTCAATAAACAATTGTATTCAATAAACGTATCAGTGCTTTGTTTTCCAGGAGGCTGCCTGGGAATGAAGCATGGGGAGGCACAGAGCAGGTGGGAGGACAAACCTCAGCTCTGGGTCTGTCCCTCCCTGCAGACCTTTCCTTCGTGTGCCCCTCTCCCCGCTGGGAACCCACTCGTGGGCACCCTGACACTACTGCCCCAGCTGCATCCCCACATTTTCCCCCTCCAAGTTCACATTTTCATCTGTCCTGGCACTGTTGGCATCTCAGAAAAACATTCCTTTGGTGGCCTTGGCGCCTGCTGGTTTTGGAAAGCAGCAGGAATTGGGCTTCCCATTAGCTCCACACTCAGGGTGCAGCAGTGGCCGGGATGAGGGGCTGGATTTGGGATGAGGGGCTGGGTTTGGGATGAGGGGCCAGGTTTGGGATGAGGGGCCGGGTTTGGGGTGGGAGGCAGGGTTTGGGGTGAGAGGCAGGGTTTGGGGTGGGAGGCTGGGTTTGGGATGAGGGGCTGGGTTTGGGGTGGAAGGCTGGTCCCAGCTCTGGAGCTGGGCTGGGGGCTCCCACAGATGTGCTGGAGACAGGCAGGTGCAGAGCTGCTGCCTCAGTCAGTGCAAATCAGCAAAACCCAGCAGCTGGCCCAGCTCAGCACCTCGCARAGCTGCTCCTTTCGGGCTGCTGGCATCCTCCAGCCCAGCAGCATCGCTGCTCCATGCTCTGCACTAATCAGTGCAGCCTCACAGCTCCCTGGCTGGCATGGGGCTCCTGTGTGCTCGGGGGAGCTGTGCCCATGCTGGGCCAGCCCAGGCCTTCCAAATGTCCCTTCCACAGCCTGGACTGCCATGGGGACCAGGGCACCAGGACATCAGGACAGCAGAGGACACCAGGACACCAGAGGACACCAGGACACACTGTGCTGTGACACCACAACCGTGCCCCTGGGAGAAGTCTGGCTCCCAGACCCTGCTCTCCTGTTTCCAGGGGCTCTCCAGGTGCTGCATCACCGCCTGGAGTCTCTTCCACAGCTTTTCTTGCTCTCTTACTCCCACTGCAGAAAAYGTGAGGAGCATGCCCTGCTTCATTTTTAACCCACTCCATTCTTCTGCGAGGGGTCCTGTGGCAGCGGCACCACTCGAAGATCAGAGTGCAGGTTTTTCCTGTGTGAGTTAAACTGGAAGAAGCCACGCTTAAAAAAGCAACATCCAGGGATGTTCCCGGGCAGGAGCTGCATCCTTGGCAGCTGGGAGGCTCTGCCACCCCCTTGGTCCTGGCACAGCCCCACTGCCAGGCAGGCAGGAAAGCAAGAGTAATTCACCTCATCCCCGAGCAGACTTGCACTACAAACAAAAGTACAGCACCACAAACTTGTTCCTCTTTTTGTTCTTTCCACTTTATAGTATATATGTTATCGTTTATTTATAGGCAGATCACTTCACTATTTACAGTACATGAGCGTAGAGATTCTACAGTCTTTTTGATGTAAACAAGAAACTCCACGGCAGGGGAGTCTGGAAAAAGAAGCCAGTTCTGAAGTATTTACACAATTTAAAATAGAACTTTTATACCCACTGGATAGATATAGAGAATACATTGAGCGATTTGGTTAAATTATCTATGAAACTATAGAATCTGACAATGTAAAAATACAAGAAAACGTTCTCTCATTTTAGAAGGTAGACAGTTAAATCACACTAGAAATAAATCTCTTTTTTTTCTTAAAAATAATAACAATAATAATARAGGAAAGGCATAAGAATCCATGCCATCTCTTAAGGTTAAAGTATATTACATAAATAAGGACACAACAGAACGGAACTGGGGGAAAAATTAAGTGAAATATAAAAAAACCTCTACCAATAAAAAAAAAAAACCATACTAAAAACTTGATTCTTAATCATAGAAGGATCAATTCTGCCACTTTTACTTACTCTGCAAGTAGAAAACTGCAGAGTTAAGTAGTACTTACTCAGCATGAGCAAAGGAGGCAGAATTGGCCCCTAATAATTATGAGCAGTGTCCTTTTACTTAAAAAAAAAAAAGGAAAACACAGAATTTAGCTTTTCTTTTATAAATAACAAAGCAGATGTGCCCCTTTTTAGGTGAAATTCTTACACCTTTCTCAAGAAATGCATCAATTGAACCGTTCTCTCTCTTTCTCACATGCACTCACACACTCCCTCCCCAACTCCTGCTGCTGCCCCTGGCCCCGGGGAGGGCGAGGGAAGAGGAATGAAACCTCAAAATGAMCCCCCAAGGCTGCATTTGGCTCTATATTGCTTGAGATTGTCAGCAATGGACTTAGAACAGAAAGGGTGTCGGGTTCAGCTCCAACACTGATGGATCTCAGGACTCAGCAGACCTCCAGAAAGAAAAAAAATCCCGGAAAAAAAAAGGAAACTGTGTTGACCTGCAATTGCAAAGCTCATTTGCATGGCCCAGAGCAGAGATCAGACACTCAGGACTGTAACATGGTGACGGAGCTGTTCCTTCCACATTCCTGAAGGATGTGCAGCCCAGGGAGCTGCACCGAGGAGTCGGGAGAAACCTTGGCTTTGGGGCAGCACCCAACCTAAACCCTGGGATTGTCCTCTGCATTCAGCCCACACACTCAGAAACGCTCGCTCCTCCCTGCGGAGCCTCAGGGACATGCTGGATTCCAGCCAGAAACCCGGTGCCCCCCCTGAACAAYGAGTTTTTCTGGGGCAAACCTGTGCAAAACAAGCAAAGGGGCATTTTATCAGAAACTCTTCACATTCAGCATTTCCCCACAGCACCTGCAGGAAACGGCTGGGGGCCGTTCTAGACTGACRGAGTTTTACAAAAATAAATCTCCTCCTGACTTAYTGCCTGCCAGAATAAACCCTTTTGCTCCCAGTTTCTCCTGCCCATCCCACAGCCCTGGCCCTCGCAGGGGRCTGGGGTGTGAGGGGTCCCTTTTTGGGGAGCACCCACAGGCTGGGTGGGATGTGAAGGCAATCCTTGGAAAAGGGGGGGATCCCCAGTCCCTGGCAGCTCCTGCAAAGCTTTGGGTACCCCTGGCATCCCTGACAGCGGTGCCTGGGCATTGCTTTGCCCCTGCCCCATTTCCCTGCCAGCATCCAAACCACTCACTCCTGCTAAGGAGGGAGCTCTCACCTGCCCCTGTGCCCAACCCACCTTCCTGCACACTAGAGCACTGTGAGCTAAAGACACCTTTAGAGTGAAAAAACCCCACCAAAACGAAAAGAAAAACAAACAAAAAAAGTGGAAATTTATTTTTCACCCAGTCCTAAAAGGTGGGGAAGCCCCCAGGGCAGGCAGCACACAGTCCTGAGGGGCTCTAAGCATAGTGCATAAGTCCTGGAAAAGATTTTTTGGGGACGAGGGAAAACAAAGCATCCCAATTGAATGGGGAAAAAAAAAAAAAAGGAAAAACCCAAACGAAAAAAAGAAAACCCAACCCCACTTAGAGGCTTCAGGCACCACGAAGACCACTTATTGCATCTCTTCCTAGCCTAGGGCTGCAGTACTGATGAGCTCTGTGCAGGGCCAGTCCTCCCCTTCCCCAGCACCGGCCTCGGGACCCAGCAGCTGGGTTGGGACCCAGGGCACCGAGCAACAGGGAAACACTGGCAAATTCTGTATCTGGGTATGCCAAAACCAGTGCTTGGGAAGCGGCTGAGTGATCCCCAGGAGYGGGCTGGAGCCCCCCCAGCTCTGCACTAACCCTTCCCCTCCACCACCCTTGATGCATCCCCAGCAGGGTCCAGCCATGGGTGCCCCCGGCTGAGTGGGAGATGGAAGAATTCCACTTACTTTGCTTTTCTTTTTTTTTTTTTTTTTTTTTTTTTTTTAGGTATTTTTTTTTTTTTTTTTTTTTCTGAAAAACATCAGCACAGCACAGGACAGTACTACCCACCCTAAATGTGTCGCTATATACATTCTACATAAGCTCTATAGCAATCACATGTAAACATCATCATCGTGAGGAAATACTAGGACAGAAAAAGGCAAAGCTACAATGAGGCAATTGCCAATAGCAGATGCTCAGTCTCGGCCAGAGCTGCTCGTGTTCGCTAAGGTGGGATGGGAACAGGGGAGGTTTGGGGGTGGGAGAGACGCCAGATTTCACTGCTGAGGCTGAAATGGCACAAGGACTGTTCCCTGGCAGTGATGGTCACCGGCGGCGCTTGGGGACCCCGCGGTGGCCCCGGCGGTGCCAGGCTGGGTGGTGTCAGAACCGCGGCTCTCCCGAGGGAACAGCCAGGGGACTGTGCTGGTGTCGGCGCTGCCGGCATTGCTGCTCCTGCCGGAGYTCAGCTGCGCTCCGGGGCCATCCCGGCACGGCTCCGGCTCTYGGCACCGCCTCTTGTGCCGTGTCCGAGGCTTTGGTCACTCTCCCCGCGGGACGGAACACACCCAGGGAACCGGGGACGAAACCCCCATGTCATGGGCACAAGAGACCCCAGGAGACTCTAATCTATCTATTGGCAGAGTTAAGGCTATAATATTCTATCTACAGAGGATGGCTGAATCCCTAGTGGTCTCTGGGGCTCAAAAAAAAAAGGAGACAGTGGCAATGGCTTGAGGAGCAGCGAGATTCCCGCTACCTCGGAAAAACAGTGCCTCTGGCCGGCTGGTGGTGGGCTTTGCTCCGGCTGCTGGAGGGCTGTGTCCTCATCCCACATCACCCAGACATGGAGGGTGAGTCCACAAGCAAGTTTGACACTCGAGCATCCCTTAAATCCAGCGCTGAGGGCCCTTGGCCAGAGGCAGAGCWGTGCCACGGGGCACTGGTGGGCACGGGGACGGATCTGGGCAGTGGGTGGGTGCTGGGAACTGTATGGCTTATCAGCTACGGGACGGGGTGCTGGGTGGGGGATGTTCGGTGTGGGTGCTGTGCCCCCTGCCTCGCTGGATTTGGGGCTGGACTTTGGGCTGGATTTGGGGCTGGACTTTGGGTTGGATTTGGGGAGCACAGATGGGTCTTTTCACCCCACTTGCTTTGCAGGGTGTGGCAGCGAGTGCAGATCGAGCCACAGGGCCTGGCCACTCTTCCAGGCATCCAAGGAGCTGGAGAGGAGCCAGCTCCTCCACACGGAGCGGAGACATCCATCATCCCCCAGGCTGTGCCAGAAGGACCCAGCGGATCAGGCCAGGCTGGCTGCAGCCCCCAGCCCCTCTCTCTCAGCTCCAAAGGCAGCGGAGGCTGGAGCAGCACTGGCTGCAGGCAGTGCCTCCCTCTGCCACCCTCTCCAGCCTGCAAAGCTGCCCAGCCCTGGCTCCATCACCCACCAGGACCCAGCTCAGTGTSGGGGTGATGCTGGGGGGCTCGGGCCACGCCAGCACAAAGAATGGCTTTGACAGCAAAGTGGGTGACCCCAGGGTGAGCACCGAGCACCCCGGTTTGCCAGCAGGGGAGGCAGGGGAATGTCAGCTCCATGACTGCTCTGACCCCCCATTTGCTGAGTGGCAAGTGCCTCATTACAGTGCATAGTTAAAAATCAAGGAAGCGGTACAATAAATCTGAATTACAGTACATCTGAGCCATAAATACATTTTTTTTAAGTATATACTTTTTTTTTTCTTCTCTTCTTCTATTAAAAATTAGTTTATAATCCTGATTCTATTCACAATGAACAATTTCATCATCACACACTACGGACAAAAAAATGTTATGGTGAACACAGCTGCAACTCCACGGCGGGAGCACGGGGAGGGCTGGGAGGGGGAAGAAGGGCCGGGGTGCTCCTAGGCTCACCCTAAAACAACCAGTCAGAAGCAGAGGGGGGACTAACGTGTGGCAGTGAGACATCAACACCATGGGGACTCACAGACAGAAGCAGCTTTGTTCAATGTAAACATCGATCAGGGGACAGCAGTCTCTCTCTCGCGGGCGTGCTCTCGCTCTCTCTCGCTCTCTCGCTTGCCATAGACTGAATAATTTCTTTGAAAACGTAAACATATTGGAAGTGCCTTGACTGAGGTATTGAGGTATTCCTCCAAGGTTAAGGCTGTTACCGATGCAGGCTGAGCTGGGCCTCCTGCAGCAAGCTGTCGAAATCCATGGTCTCGTACTTGCTCTTCACCGGAGCCGGGGAGGACTCGTCCGTGCCGCAATCTGGGGATGGCAGGGACAGAAGGGTCAGGGAGAGGGGGATCAGCGTCCTCTCTGCCTCATGGGGAGGGAAACTGAGGCACAGCAGGGCACTGCCAGGCTGGGCACAGCAGTGATGGWGACAGCACTGGGGACACTGAAAAGWGCTGGGGCAGAGGGCCAGAGCCAGCTGGGCAGGTCACACACYGCTGACATTCACTCCCAGGGCTGCAAAACTCTGCTGGGTGCAGCTTTTTTCCTCTCCCCAGTCTCCCAAATCACCCACCTGAGCCACGAGCAGCTCCACGAGCCATARGAAAGGCAGTGAGCTTTTCCTGCASGCTCTGAAGGCGTTTGGGATYCCTGTGTGAGCTGGAACAGCTCTGTGCTGGYAACACAAAGCCTCTACTGCTTCCTTACCCAGGTCAGTGTATCTGGTCCAGAAGAAGCGCCCCAGGCCCCCGGAGCTGAGCTGGAAGTAGGGCTCGTTCCTCTTCCTTAGCGAGGGGCCGTTCTTCAGCGATAAGGCGGCGTGCTCCGAGTAGCGGTACGTGATGAAGCCGTACTTGTCCCCCCTGAGCAAGCACAGAAAGGATTCCAGATGAGATGAGCCCCACAGCCCTTCTGACCCAGCACCACAGCCCTGGCCCATCGTTCTTCCATTCCTCCATCCCACAGATGCCCTTGGATCTCTGGGCACAGTGAATTTCCTCGACAAAAGCACCGAGACCATGGGCTCAGCTGACTGAGGGGGTGATTTGGCACCTCCTGGCAGTGCTGATGGGGCCTGGGGAGAGGGGCTGTCTGCAGCTGCTGAACTCTGGAGCTCACTGCCCACCCACCTGTTAGTCCTGGACAGGACCTGGCACTCCACGATTTCACCAAACACCTCGAAGCGTTTCTTCAGCTCGCTGGAGCTCATACTGCTGGAGAGGTTTCTGACGTACACCACCCGGCCTTCTCCCTGCCAAAGCAACCAAAAGCTCTCAGGATTGGATCCTGCACCTCCGTGCTGCTGCTGAGCTGTTGAGGAGCCCCTGCAAGCCAGCACCAAGAAACACTGCTCTGGTCACAGGCTGCCATCCCCGGGATCTGGCTGTTTCGGCTCCACCCAGGTCACAGTGCCACCCCATGACAGCCATAACCAGGCTGCAGCAGCCACCGCCCCTTCCTTCTCTTGGAAAATTCTGCTGCATTCTTGCAGCTTTGAGCTTCTCCTGGCAAACGTGGGAGAGTTTCTCAAAAATTGCTAGGGGCAAAATCCAATTGCATTGCAGGAAAAGGTGCCAAAGCAGCAAGAGTGAGTGTGTGTGTGTGTGTGTGTGTGTGTGTGTGTGTGAACAACAGTAGGGAGCCCCAAATTCACTTTGCCACGAGCCTGCCCCTCGCCCAGCTCCCAGCGTGTGCCCATGGCTTCCTGGTGCTCGAGGATGCAGCGGGGCTGCATCTGGGACAGCTGAGCAGCTCCAGGGATTCCCCAGCTCACCCCMCAAACTGCCAGTGCCAACTGCACCGAGGCACCAGCGTAGGATGCTCTGGGCATCCCCGTGCCAAGGACTCCGTGTGTTGCCAATYGCTGGCGGCTTCCGCTGCTCGCTGGGTTCTCCTCTCCCCCTCCGCCCCCATGTCCTTGTTTAACACTGGCCTGGCACCAAGGGATGCTGGAGCCAGGGCTAATGGGCTCTGCTGCTGCTTTCTGGAGCAGAAGGAGCTAAGGGCTGGGGGTGCTTTGTGCCCAGGGGTCCCYGCTCACTTACGATGGCCTTTTCCCGTCTCTTCTCCAGCTGGCCCCGGGGCCCGCTCCCGCCCTGACACTGCTCGCCGTTCTCACACCTGCAAGGGGGGGACAGGAGGTCAGCCCGGGTCTGGGGGAGCTGCTGGAAAAGCTTCAAACAGCAGTGAGAGGCTGAGACACCCACGGCAGCAGGTGGGCACTTGGGGACACTGGCAGCAAGGAGAGACTGGGGTCTGGAAACACTGGAAAGGACACTGGAAAGCTTTTTCTCAGATGCCAGGGTGTCCCCAGCCAGCACTCGCCCCTTCCCATGCCCAGCTCGGGTGCCTGCCCATGCCCTGTCACCATGGAACCCCCAGCTGCTTCCTCTGGCCAGGGCTGATGTTTACAGCAGTAGCTGATACAACACCAGATATTTTTATAGTTTCTCTTTCATTAATTAGCATCTTTACTATTTAGGCCAGCAGGGCAGAGAGCGCCACAGCAAAAATTCAGGAGGCAAGAAGAGTCCCAATGTCCCCACAGCCCCGTACCTGAAGGGGYGTCTGCTGGCAGGAGACCGCGACCGGCAGCACGAGGAGCCCGAGCTGGACCTGCTCCGGGAGCAGTAATGCAAACTGGTCCTGGAAAGGGCGCTTCTCCTCAGGCACAGCTTGGTGTTGCCATGCTCCTCCTCCTCCTCCTCCTCCTCCTCCTCTTCCTCCTCCTCTTCTTCCTCCTCCTCATCCTCCTCCTCCTCCACAAGGGAGCCGCTCTCACTGCAGCTATCCTCAAAGACGGTGTCGTACTCGGGGGTCTTGCAGAAGACCATGTCCTCATCATCGAGGGCACTGTCCAGAAAGCCAAAATGCTTCGTTAAGCTGGCTCTGATCTCCTGGTCTCTCAGCTGCTTGACGCCGTCCTTCCACAGCATCTCTGTGCCCGCCTCCTTGCCGAGCTCCAGTCCCTGGTAGTGGGCGGCCGGGACCCTCCTCTTGTGCTCTGTCTCCAGCTGGCTCGGGGGSTCCCACGACTTGAGCACCTTCCTCTGCAGGGTGGCCTCGGGTTTCAGCACCTGGCAGTAGTCGTGGTCCCCGAAGGAGCGGGAGAAGGGCCGCTTGAGCACGCCCTGCTGCTCGGGCAGCGAGCGCCCGCCCGCCCGGCTCAGGTGGGCGAACAGCTCCGTCCTCTCCGGGTGCTTCCTGGGGGCTTTCCGCGAGGCTGCCACGTCCCCGGCACCCCCGGGGCTGGGGGCCAGCCCGTCCTCCTTGCCTGGCTCCTGGGGGATGTCTGGCTTGTACAGGTCCTCCTCGGYGGGTTTATACGGCGGGGTGGTGGGMGGCGTGAGACCTGAACCCCCAAAGAAAGGGCAGGAGTCAGCTCTGCCCCCTCTGTCCTACCCGGGCCCACCCCAGTCCTGGGCGGCCCCCACAGCCTCATCCAGCTGCGTTTGGGGGAGAAGGAAGGATGCCTTGATCCTTTCCCTCCTGGTTCAGAGAGCCCCTCTGAACAGCTCCTCTCACACCAAGCGCATCCCCCTGAGCCGTTCGTGGTGCTCGGATGTGGCAGCGCACAGGAGCCTCCTGTGTTTGCAGTGTGAAGGGGACAGACGTGCCCCCTTGGCTGGGCAGGCTGCAACTGATGACTCCAGGCTGAATTCAGGGTAAATGAGGCCCCTCCTAAAGTACGTTTTTTGCAAAACTAAAGAATTCAAAGCCTGTCCTACCTGCTGTCCCACACAGCTCCACAGTCAGCATCGGCTCAAAGTTTCTCTTCCCAAAGGTTGGGTCACTGCAGAAGAGCAGAAAACCAGGAGAGAAAAAGTGTTTAGGTGAACCACAACCCCAAACCCCAAAAGTAAGCTGAGAAAACACTGCCCACAAGTGAACCTCCCCCTTTGGCTGGTGCCTGACAGAGTGACCCCACAAAGGCAGCGGGGACAGCAGCTCCAGGGCGCACACAAAATGCCCTGGGCCGGGCACGGGAGTGTCCCAGCTCCTCACACGCTCTGGCTCCACAGCCCCATGCCCAGCAGCACAGCTCCCCTGCTCTGCAAACACAGCTCCCTGAGCTGGCTGTGAGGTGCTGCCCAGCCACACAACCCCCGGCAGCTTCCAGCCCCTGAGCCCTTCCTTCAGCCCCACCTGCACTTACGTTTGTGCCAAGGACAGYGTGAGACACCGGGGCGTTTCTGAAAGGCAGAGAGAAGCAGGTTACTGGGGGAGCTGTGTCCCTGCAGCGCCCACCGAGGGCTCTGCCCACTGCAGGGGCACGGCTCACGCTGCCAGGGCTGAGCCACTCCTGCACTCGCAGCTTGCTGAGGTTTTGGGGCACCACTGCAACTGAACCCCAGAGCCCAGGCCCAGGGTGAACCAGGAGGAATGGGGCAGCCTGGTCCCTGCTGGGTTATGGCCACACCAACTCCTGCACCTCATTAAAGGGATGGGGAAACTGAGGCAGAAGATGCCCATGGGCTGAAAAAGCATCCCAAAAGAGAGCAGACCCCCASCTCCCCATGCACAGGACCCCAAGGCAGGCAGCACAGGGGCTGCTCACAGCTCCACTGCCAGCTGAGTACCCAGCACCCAGCCAGCATCCTCGCCCACGGCAGGGATGGCACAGGCAGCACGGGCACGCTGGGGAGGGTGAGCAGAACGCCAGCCCCAGCCCCTCACCTGTGTGCTCCAGGAGGGCACAGCGCCGGCTCTCAGCGCCCAGCTCGCCGTGCCCCGGGGAGCCCAGGCACAGGGGCTGGGGCTCCGCCGGCGGGGCCGTGCCCCCCACCTCCACTTCGGCCGCCGGCTCTTCAGCAGAGAAGCCCTCCAGCATGGGGCACGGTGCAGCCTCCCTGTAGCCCGGGGGCACGCACGACTCGGGGGGCGGCTGGTCCAGGAAGGAGARCCAGTGCCCGAGCTCGGGGTTGAGTCTCTTGGACCGGCGCACGGCGTAAACGGCGTTGTCCTGCTTGCGGGCCGCCTTTGCCAGACCCTCCTGCTTCCCCGCATCGTCCTCAGGACCAGCCGGCTCCCGCGGTGCCTCCACCTCGGCCCCGGGACTCTGCTGCGCCTCGCCCTTCTCCGCCGCTCTGGCTCCGGCCGCGCACGTCCCGCTGGCATCGTCCCCGCCGGGCACGGGGGAGCAGGAGCCGGGCGGGCGGGCCAGCGCCGCGTACACCGGCTTGCCCAGGCGGTACGGCTTGCTCACATCACACAGCAGGTCCCGTGCCAGCAGCTCCTTCAGGATGGAGAAGGACGCTCCGGGCTTCTTGCAGCCGCTCGCCGCCTGCCAGGCGCAGCCCGGCCGKGGCTGGGCGCTGCCCGGTGCGGGGGCACAGTCCGCTCTGGGTCTCTTGAAGGGGCTGCTGCAGGGCGGGGGGTTGCTGTCGGCGGGGTCGCGGGCGGGCAGCTTGCGGGGCGGCAGGCAGTAGGTGTGCATGTAGCGGATCAGCTCCACCACCGAGTGCAGCTCGCCCTCGCACGGGAAGCGGCCGCCCGGGGCATCCTCCGCCGACGACAGAGCGGCCACCGAGTCGCCGGAGCTCAGCGAGTCCTCGCTGGAGTCGCTGTCGTCCTCGTGCTGGGCGCAGTGGCCCGGGGACGGGTGGTGGCCGCTGCCGGGGCACTCCTCGGSTGCCTGGGGCGCTTTGGTCTGGGAKGWGCTGGAGGTGAGGTGCCGGTGCAGCTCGGTGCAGCTGCGGCTCTGGGCCTGCGGGACGCTCGCCCTCCTGTCCCGGGGACCCTCCACCTTCCAAGAGGAGACACGAGAGTCAGCCCCGAGCCCCACAGCCACCACCCTGGGCTAGGGGCAGGCTGACAGAGCCACCCCACACCCTCTACACCCCCAGTTCTGGTGCACCCCGACCTCCCCGGGGTCAGCCCCATGGCCTGAGTGCTGYCCCTCCTGCACGCAGCGCTGCTCCTTCTCCCCAGGAGGGATCTGCTGCCCTTCCCACACTGTCTGATTTGCCTAATGCACYGCACAATTGCCATTAGCAAAGCAGGACGATCTTTGATGGCACTTTCTGCCGGGTTTCAGAGCAGCTCAGGTGTTGGGGTGGGCWCTGCRGTGTGACAGGCAGGGACTCCTGGMTTGTGGCCTTGGCTTGGGCTGGGAGGGGGGCGAGGGGGTGACCAGGGAGCACGTGGGGCTTTCACAAATGGGTGCTCAGGGAAGCTGGGAGAGGCCAAACCCCTTGGGTTCAAAGCAGATCAAGGTGTTTCTTAGCTCAGCACWAAGTCTGAAGTTTTGCTGAGCCYRAACTCCTTCAGACAGCGAGGGGAGYRCCATRGGTGACAGTCCCTGCCTGTTCCCAAAGCCCTGCCCAGCCCAGGCTGCCCACACACCCCAACACCCTCCTTTAGGACAKCTCCCAAGGGCGGGTGCTGCACGGGCTGGGGGCAGTACCTTGCTGCAGGGCCGTGAGGGCCGGGATTTTGGGGTCCCCGGGCGCCGGGCRCTCCCGTCCCGCTGCACCTCACAGCTCGGAGGCGATGGAGACAGGAGCAATTTCTTCAGCTGCAGAGAGAAGGGGCAAGAGAAGGAGTCGACATCACAGTGAGGGCAGGACAAAAGCACCCGGGAGCGCACATCCATCACCGAGCACCCAACCCAAAAACGGGGCACGAGAAATGAAAGGCAGGGAAGGTTTGGGTTAGTATTTCTCACCTCCTCGTGGCTGGGGGCCCTGTGAGGGTGGGGGCTGTCCCCACAGYATTCACCCAGGGACCCCCAGGCAGCTCAGGAGGTGAGGACAGGAGGGAATTTCCTTCCCAGGGGCAACCCCACTCGTGTTAGACCCACAGAGCAGCTGTGGCACCCAATTCTCACTCCATCCATTCTGCCCTGAGGTGCCAGGGGCTGAGTTACACTGGGGTGAGTGATGGGTTTGGACAGCTCGCTCGGGTCCCGTGCAGGGCTCATTTAGCCAAAGCACCCAGAAAGGGCCTGCACTCATTCACGAGCTTTCAAGGCACTCTGGAGATGCAAATCCCTGTGGGATCTGTGGAGAATCTCCCCCAAYACTCTGTGTCAGGCTCATGGGCGCTGGGAGCGGGGTTTTCCCTGGGTCCCCCGCAGTGCCACCACTTCTGATGGCAGGGTCAGCACAACATTTTCCTTCTCCTCAACCCCAATTTTGGCCAGGGGGAAGGAAACAAACCCCAAACAAACCCCAYACCCAGCAACAACATTTGAAATTCCGCCCGTGTGGCACTAACAACCCRAGGCGACAACAGCTCAACAGCAAGACGACTGCGTAGGCACCGGGGACTGAAGGAGAGACAGATCTGGGGCTCCCGTGCTGCCCGGGGGGCACGGAGCCCTGGAGGGGYAGGGAGTGATAGAAACGGGGTGCCCGGGTCAGGGTGTGCCAGGAAATGCCAGCCGGGGCACCCGCAGCTTTAGGAGCGACACTCGTGTGGGTGGAAGCGCCCAGCACCCTCTTCCCCCCGCCCCTGCAACGTATACATCCTATATATACACATCCAGGTCATGTGTGATATATACCCGGGCGGGCCGCGGGCGGTGGAGATGCGTGCTGTCACCACTGGATGTCACTGCTCCCCTTTGCTGGGTTTTTGGGGACACCCGGGAGCGGGCTGGGGAGCCCTGGTGGGGCTGTGAGAGCCGGGAGGGAGCARGATGGGTGTCCCGTGCCAGGGGACAGCCCAGGGATGGCAGGAAAGGAGTGGGGCTGGAGCCCCAGCATTGCAGGGAATCAAGGGGGATGCTCCAGGCACCAAATCGGGAGGGACTGGAGCCCCTGAGGGGGTTTGGTGAAGGCACAGGGAGGGTCAAACCCTCCCACTGAAGGCTGAGAGTGACACTGGGGTGAGCCCCTCTTGTGCCAGCAGCGAGCTCAGCCCGGGAGAACAGCCAGAGGAGCCAGGGAGAACCCCGGGCAGCCCCACTCTGGCACCAAAGGGGTTAAAGAAGGTGTGGGGGTTGCCAAAGCAGCCCCCAAACCTCTGCCACCCACCCCCACCCCACCCAYGGACAGGTTTGGATACACACAGCTCAGTCCCGTGAGGATGGTGATGGAGGTGACAGCAATGATGCAGAACATGTATACGTATACAATACAAGTATATGCTTTGGTATTGACGGTTAAAGAGAGTTTTAAGCCTAGAATGAAAAAATTCAGACCTTGGCTTCCTATCATACCCATGCAGCCGGCTTATCTGGGGCTCATCCAAATCCACCTTAAACAGTAGGAAGTGGGTTCTTACTAGAGACAGCTCATCACACTCGGGGGCCGGGGGCGGCCCCCCCGTGACCGGGGCGGTGGGTTTGGGGGAGGGGGCAGGTGAGGTGGTGGCAGGGTTGAGCGTGTCCCCCTCTTCCATAGTTCGGAAGGCAGCCAGGCCCATGTCATCTCCCTGTATATCATCCAAAGTCTCGGTGAGGGCTGCCAGCAGCGCTTCGTTCTCGCTGTCTGTTATCTGAAAGGAGCAGGCAGAGAACAAGGGGGGTGTTAGGGTGGGCACAGGGGTCCCCAGGAGGCTGGAGAGGGGACAGCAGTGCCACACCAGCTCCCACACTTCCCAGTGACCCCACTGTGAGAGCTTCTCCCCAACACAGCACTGGGATGGGACGAGCAGAGACCCAGCTGGAAATGGAGCATCAGTCTGTGCCCCTGCACCCCAGCAGGAAGAGAATGAATCAGAATCTCCTCCCCCAACAGCCCCTGCACCCCAGCATGAGGCAAACAGCAGCACAGAAAGGATCTGTGACGAGAAGGCTCCTTGCCCAAACCCTCCTGGCTCTGGGCAGTGCAGGAGCTGTGAGCTCAGCCAGRGCTGCCCCTGGGGCAGGGGGCACTGGGGGAGCTGAGCCCAGGCTGCACTGCTGGCACATGCCACAGCTTGTGACAACAACCATGAGTTTCGCCCCCACAAAGCCCCCAAACCCAGGCACCTCCTCAGGGGCTCTCAGTGCTCACATTTCAGCTGGTCCCAGCGCTCTGTGACAGACCCTGTCCAGAGCACAGCCCTGCTCACTCCCAAACCTCCCATCAGCATCCCCAGACCATGCTGCTCACCCCAAAACCGGGGCAAGGGAGCTGTAGAGCAAGGCCCATCTCACTCTGGGGGAGTGAGGGCTGCTCCTGCCTCCTCCCTGCCCACTGCTCAACCTCAACTCGGATCCCTCTTCTCCTCTGGGTTTTGGCTTTGCTGATGCACCTCCAGCCTTCCCAGCGCCCTCCCAGCGCCCTCCCAGTCCCACCAGCTCCCTGCCAGTCTGGCAACGCAGCGCTGAAGCCCAGAAGAGGATGCAGAAGCTGAGGAATGGCTGGAGAGAGCCAGGAGCTCTTTCTCTTTGGTYCTCCTCCATCATCATCTGAATGTAAACCGTGTCCAGCGAGAAGCAGGCTACCATCAGCAATAAAATTAGCACGGGGCTAAAGTCAGCCTCACAGGCAYTGCACACAGCCTCCTGTGTTTCTCTCCCCTTGTTTGAAAATTAAACATCTTTTGTTCCATGCCCTAACCTTGCTCRCAGTTACTAGAGCAGGCTCCAGGGAGAGGCAGCAGGATGCTCCATTTTTGGCTCCGTTTCTTTTCCTCCTGTTATTGGCACGAGATYGCTGTGCATACAAGTTCAGTGGGATACATTTCATCATACTCCACTGCTCCTCATCGGCCTGGCTTTTGCATTTCTGTTCTGTTTATCTTTTCCCCAGGAAGTTCACGGAAAATATGCATCTCGTGATGAAGGTCCCTCAGCTGGACTGGACCATTTTCAAGCACAGCATCAGCCCAGCACAAAAGCCAGAGGGTTGTTATTATGGGCAGGTTAGAAAATGCTGAGGCTTTTTTATCTCCTTGTTTAAAAAGAAATCTTCCTCCAACCAAAATGTAACCCGGGGYTGGTGCTTAGCTGGTACCAGTGGGTCACAACCTCCTTGTGCAAAGGGGTGAGGGCACAGAGACCCCAGGACAGGCACATCCAGGGTATGGCATCAGCTTTGGGAAAGGCTGYCCAGCCTGCTCTGTGCCCAGCCCCTCTGCACATCCCTGCCTCCAACCTGCCTGTGCTGTGCTCACAGCCCTGTCCTGGCCTCACAGCTCCAAGAGATGCTCAGCTCTTCTCCAAACAGAGATGGGAATGGAGGAACATGGAGCAACCCCTGCCCCAGCTGTGTCTGTGCTGGCACTGCCACCCATCCCAGCACAGAGCCGAGGAGAGGAGCCAGCCCCTCTGCCAAAGGGACCCCAGCCCCACACAGAGGGGGCTGCCAAAGCTGTCAAACCAGGGCAAGGGGCTGTGAAACCAGGGCAAGAGCTGCTTCCTGCTCCTGGGAAGGAATTTCTGCCGTGCTGAGACCCCCTCACTGCCGCCCTGGCATTCCAGGAATGGAACAGGACACACTGCACCCCGGCTGCCATTGCCTGTGAATAATCCAGCTCAGGAGGGCTGGCTCAGCAGCCTCCTCTGCTCCTCCTCCACCTCCTCATGAGCCCTACTCCGCTTGCCCCATTTAGAGCCGGTGCACAAATTAATGGAGCACTAATCAGCTGGGGAGGGGATATTAATAGTTGTGTGTGTTCCCTCCTCCCACCCTCCCTCCTYTGCCCACTCCCTCCCCTCCTCCTCGGGGATGGGGTACCTGGAAGAGCTCGGAGTCGTCGGTGCTGTACTGGCTGGAGTCRGTCTCTGAGTGCTCCCCGCCCCAGGGCAGCTCGCTGAAACAGCCACCAGAGTCCAGGTCCCCGGCGTCCAGCTGGGACAGATCGATCTCGGGGAAATCCGAGTACAGGTGCTCCTCTCCGGACACCTCATACTGTGAACGGCCAGGAGAGAACGGGGTGAGCCTTTGAGAGAAGGGATGAGCCCTTGAGAGAAGGGATGAGCCCTTGAGAAAAGGGGTGAGACCTTGAGAGAAGGGGTGAGCCCTTGAGAAAAGGGGGTGAGCCCACAGGTGCAGGCAGCAGCAGCATCCCCCGTGCTCCCACCCCCAGTGCTCCCTGTCCCAGTGCTCCCAGTCCCACTGTTCCCAGTCCCAGTGTTTCCAGCCCCTCTTCCCACATGGCTCCAGGAGCAATGACATGGCGCTGGCAGGATGTGGCGGGCACTTCTTCACCAAACTGCCCTGCACAGCCTGGCACTGGCTCTGCCAATGACCCCACAGATGCCACCAAACCCCTCTGGTGTGCCAGCTGTGGCAGGGGTGGGAACAGGCATCGGAAGAGCCGTGTCTCTGCCAGAGAGCAGATGCTCAGGGCACAGCACAGCCACCCGGGCTGGTGCTCTTAGGGGCAATTCCTGCCCTTGGTGCCCTAAAAGTGACATCCAGGTTATGCAGGTGACCAGCGCAGGACACAGGGCCAGGCTCACACCTGTCCTCTCCCTGTCCCCACCACGTGGCTCTGGAGCACTCAGGACAATCCCTGTGGGGAAGCTGCACATCCCAAAGCACCTCCAGGGTAACCCAGACCCTGCTCCTTGCACCACACAGGATGAGGAGAAAGTGTGGAAATGAGAGGATTCCTGAGAGCACACTGGGTGATGGGAGCTCCAGGAACGGAGCAAAACATCTCCATTTAACCACAGAAAGGAGCTGGCACCTGCCCCACTTGGGCCTGGCTTCCAGCCACAAGTCCCCACGGCTGTGCCCAGCACCCGGGGGAGCCAGGGCTGGCAGCAGCACCCACTGCCTGGCACTGGGACCGTGCCAGCTCTGTCCCGGTTAAAACTCACAGGGGAAAGGTCTGCTGAGACTCCTCTCGGCATTGGCTGCCCAAGGGGAGTCTTCTGGCAACGAGGGAAGCAAGTTTATTTACAGAGCAAATGGATTTTGGAGCAGGCAAACATGTGAGCATGTGAGAGAGGCTGCGGGGGAATGTGGGGGCCCCTCCTCCTGGAGCACCCGGGAAGGGTCTCCTCCATCTCTCCATGGGAAGGAAAAGGAATTTCAAACCCAGCTGCAGAAATGGAAAAGACAGCTTTTCTCTCTTTCTCTTCTCTTTTTTTTTTTTTTTTTTTTTTTTTTGTTTTTCAAATTGGGATAATCTAGGATTATTATTGACTGTGCTCCCCCAGGCTGTCTTTGTCCTTTGGCCTTTCACACGTGTCCCTTACCTGCTGTGGCCTTTCCCTGCCTTCCCATCCCTGCTCTAGCTCCTGCTCCAGAAAAAGTCTTAAAACAACTTTATCTCCCCCTTCTCCCCCAATCTTCCCATGGGAACACAGGCAAAGGCTTTTATTTTTAGCCCAGCCATACATACATAGATATACGTGTGTCTCTGTGTGTGCGTGTGTGCGTGCAATTAAAAATAGCAGAGCAGTCAAATGCTCCTGCTCCTTTTGATATGCCACAAGGGAAAAGATCCTGGTGCTGAGATCACAAGGAGCAGCTGACACCAGCGCTCGGGATGGCTTTTGATCAACTCCACAGATGTGACATGTCCCCATTGGCAACAGGGCTGGGTAAAAATAAACCCCTGCAATCCGACGCTGCTGAGCTGCCCTCTCTGGGCACTCCTGCCCCGCCACTGCCACGCTGGGGATGCTCCCAKGTTCCTGCCCAGCGCAGGGCAGGAATGGCCAAAACTCAGCTCTGTCTGTGTGGAGCCTCCTCCTCCTCCTCCTCTGTGAAAAACAAGGGCAGAGCCTTTGCCTGGTGGGGTCACCCCGGTGGGCACTGCAGCACTCCAGCCAGCCCCTGTGCCACACAGTGCCACTGACCCAGCCCAGCCACCCAGGAGCTGGGGCTCCAGAGGGAATCCATCATCCCAGCTCAGAACCCATCACCCTGAGCAGCCCTGAGAGCAGAGCCCCTCCAGGCTGGCCACAGGGTGGAGAAGGGTCTGGCCCCCTGCCCTGGGGTTGGGGTGGCAGCAGCAATGGGGACGCTGCGGGCACGGGACCTCATCTGCTCTGACTCTCCCTTTTCCCACCCTTTGCACTTCCTGCTGCCTTGGGAGAGGAGTGAACTTTTGTTCTAATTTTACTCGGGACTTTGTAGGAAGATCAGCCATGGGTTCTTGGTGTGCAGCCAGCAAACACCCATGGAGACACRCTCAGAAATTCGGAGGCATCCTCCAGCCCAGACACCTGGGCCKGGTGTGCTGCTGCAAGGCTGAGACCAGAGAGGTGCTGGCAGTGCCTGGKGCATCCCTGCTCCGGGCAGGAGGTGCCCAGGCAGCCACACAGGTGCCCCCATGCCAACAGCTCCATCCTTCRGGGGAGCAGCACCCCCAGCCTGGGCACCCCCTCCAGCAGCTGCSCTGGAAGCCAAAGCTGGAAGAGGGAGGGAATTTGGGAATGGCCTCCATTCAGAGCCATCTCCCTCAGGTTTCTCTAAAGCATGACCCAAGGGTGACCCCAGCCCCAGCAGAGCTGTGCCCACCATCCCAGGGCACGGGCAGCTGATGCTTGCTCAGATGTGGCACGGAGCTTCCCYTGCAGGGAATTCACCTGCTCAGAGCTGGGCCAGCCCTGCCCGCTGGCAGGGGTTTGTCCTTCAGTCACTGGGCCATCAGGGACCCTCCCTCACAGCGAGTGCCCCTGCCCAGGCTGCCAGACCTGTGCCCACCTCAGTGCCAGCCCCTGTCCCTGTCCCTGTGCCCATGACAGAGCTGGCAGTAGCGAGAAAGCACAAGGGACAGTCTCCAAACTGCCTGACAAGGACATCCAGAGGTCACCTGCCAACTCTCCTGTCCCAGGACTGCCCCTAAACTCTCCCAGAGGGGGTGAGGAGGGGTCGCCCCCCCAGTCCCTAAACCTGGAAATCCATCAGCAAATCAGCCCAGGAGCTCCTGTGTCCCYTTGGCCACATCCCTGAGTGTCCCTGGATGGAATGGAAGCTCCTGGGTGCTCTGGGGCTGCACCCACCAGAGCAGTGACTGCTCCACTCCCGTCCCTCTGCAATGTCCCCAAGCTGTGCCCGTGTGGCAGGGGGAGGCAGCACGAGGAGCTGGCATGAGGGCAGTGCCATCTCCCTGCCCCATTGTGAGGGTGGCCAATGCAGGCCAATTCTGTCACCAGTGTCCCCAGAAGCTCTGGCATTTATCCTGGSCTGGACCTGCAGCCAAGGATGTGCTTGTCTCCTGACCCTCTGGGGACAGCAGGTGGGACATTTCCCTTTCAGCTCTGTTTTGGAGCAGTGTTAACTCTGGCATTTAAGGTCTCTGAAGAAACATGAAGCTCCTCTCCAAGCCCAGCTCTAATTCAAATACCAGGTTAACGAGACAGGAAACGTTTTCTTCTTTTCCAGTGTCAGCTTGGGCTCCCCAGACTAACCCCCCCAGAGGTGCTGGGTCARGCTGCTGGCTCCTGGGGCAGCTGGATCCATGGAGGAGAGCAGGAACAGCCCCATGCCAGGGCACAGCGACTAATCCAGGGCTGTGCCCCGCTCAGCTGGCTCGGGGAGCCGGGCACAGCGCAGTGACCGTGACAGACAGAGCTGTGGCTCCTCTCCGCTGTCACACCCCAGCAGCAGCACCGCCAAAATTACCCTTATCTGCAGAAACCYCGGCTGAGAGCCCTTGAAGTGGTGGCCAAGCATTGTGGCGTGGGCTGTGGGCGTGGGGGGTGATGGCCATGGGCAGTGCCTCCAGGAGCCCCATCCTGCCCATCCTGCCAGGGCAGCCCCGGGGGCTGGCAATGGCCCTGGCACTCGTGTGCTGCACAGGAAAAGGGACAGAAAGAGGCAGTGCTTCGGAGGGGCTGAGGGAGCGAGCAGGGAGTGGGCAGGAACAGGCAGGAGTGGGCAGGAGTGGGCAGGGAGTGGGCAGGAGGAGGCAGAGAGTGGGCAGGAGTGGGCAGGAGTGGGCAGGAGCGGGCAGGAACAGGCAAGGAGTGAGCAGGATCAGGCAGGAAGCAGGCAGGAGCGGGCAGGAGCAGGCAGGGAGCGGGCAGGAGCAGGCAGGAGTGGGCAGGGAGTGGGCAGGAGTGAGCAGGAGTGAGCAGGAGCAGGCAGCCCACTCCTCCTGGGGAGCAATGGGTGACTCAGCTCCTCCCTGGCAGCCAGGTGCCAAGCCAGGGMATTAAAGGATAAATATCCATCCCCACGTGCTGCAGACACAGCCCCTGCTCTGCCAGGCGGCTCAGGCTGCGGGCACAGCAGCACCAGGGCAGAAATGCCCAGGGYACAGAGCGCTGCTCCCACCAGCCCTCCCTGGGCCCAAGAATGGTTCCCTCCTCACCCTCACCCCGGGCCTGGCTCGAAAAAGGAAAGAAAATCCTTGGGCAGGGGTTTTGCAGAGTCGTCTGGGCTTATCAGGGAAATCCGTAATCACAGACTGCCTCAAACGGGGATTACAGCCCTGCAGGGAGACAGGAGACAGAGCCAGGAGCTCCTGCTGGGCAGGTGGCACTGGGATGGTGGCACTGGGCTGGCACTGGGATGGTGACACTGGGATGGCACTGGGATGGCACTGGGATGGCACTGGGATGGTGGCACTGGGATGGTGACATTGGGATGGCACTGGGATGGCACTGGGATGGATGGTGTGGCACTGGGACGGCACTGGGCTGGCACTGGGATGGCACTGGGTTGGTGACACTGGGCTGGCACTGGGATGGTGGCACTGGGATGGTGGCACTGGGATGGTGGCACTAGGCTGGCACTGCGATAGCACTGGGATGGGACTGGGATGGTGGCGCTGGGCTGGCACTGGGATGGTGGCACTGGGACGGCACTGGGATGGTGGCACTGGGATGGCACTGGGATGGTGACACTGGGCTGGCACTGGGATGGTGGCACTGGGACAGCACTGGGATGGTGGCACTGGGATGACACTGGGATGGTGGCACTGGTTGGTGTGACACTGACCGGTGTGGCACCGGGCTGGCACGTGCAGCAGTGGGCACAGCCACTCGCCCCTCTTGGGCGGGCAGGGCTGGGTGCCTGCAGACCCCCAGCACCCCCTGAGCTGCCCCAGAACCAGACTGAGGAGGCTTTGGGGTGTGACCCACACTGGGACCAAAGCCAGGGCTGCTCCCTGTTGTCCCCACAGCTCCTCCCACCCCAGGGGACACCATCCCCATGGGGTCAGGGTGGGTGTGCCAGCCCCTCACCATCCCCGAGGCTGTGCCAGCTCCACAGRGGGATGGGGGATGTGCGGGGTGGGCAGCCTGGCTCCCCACCAGGGAGGAGGGCAGAGGTGGGAACGGAGGAGAGAGCTATAAATAAGTGTAAACACAGCGAGGAGGCACCTGGCCAGAGCTGTGAAGGTCACCAGAGCGTGTGCCAGCAGATAAGCAACCCCCCTGCCCGGTGGCATTTGACAAAATGTCACCGTGAGCGAGGGAGGGGCGGTGTCGGGTKGTGCCTTGGCCCCGGTGCCCCTTGGCACCCCCGGCATTCACAGCCTGAGAGCCCCACAGCCATGGGCCAGTACTCCCTGGGGCCAGGGGGCCCAGACTGTGGGCACAGAGGGTGGCACAGCCCAGGGGAGCCATGGGGAGCTCAGGGGTACCGAGGGGAGCCCAGGGAGTTCAGGGAGAGCAGGGGAGCTCAGGGAAGCTCAGGGGAGCTCAGAGAGCCCAGGGGAGCTCAGGGAGAGCAAGGGAGCCCAGGGGTGCTCAGGGGAGCTCAGGGGAGCCCAGAGAGCCCAGGGGAGCTCAGGGTGCCCAGGGGTGCTCAGGGTACCCAGGGGAACTCAGGGGTGCCCAGGGGTGCTCAGGGTACCCAGGGGATCGCAGGGGAGCCCAGGGGAGCCCAGGGGTGCCCAGGGGAACTCAGGGGTACCCAGGGGAACTCAGGGGTGCCCAGGGGTGCCCATGGAGCTCAGGAAGCCCAGGGAGCCCAGGGAGCGGGCAGTTCCCCCATCCCTGTGCCAGGTTTGGGGCAGGCACACCCAAATGTTTCTTCAGAACCTCCCGGGCCGCCCGGAGCACGAGACACCGCGCTGTCCTGCCAGGCGTTCTGCCCTCTGCACCCTGTTAATTTTTAATTACTTTTCTTAACTTTCTACTAATCCGTTTTAACGATTCTGCCCAGCCAGCAAGAGGTAAAAACTCATTTAAAGCCTGGCCTAAGCAAACTGCAGCTCGTTCTTCCTCCTGAGCTWCCGAAACCCAACTTGTGCTGGTCCATCTCGGTGCAGCACGTGTGAGCTGCCAGGCTCCACGCCGTGCCAAYGCAGCTTGGGCTCAGAGTCTGGACTCAAAGGTTAGACCTGATCACCTCAGAAGTCTTTTCCAACCTAAATGATTCAGTGATTCTGTGACAACACCCTCCTGACATGGCCTGGGATGTGCAGAAGAGGAAAAGGGGTTCTGAGTTGGAAAAGGGGTGCCCAGTGCCAGGCTCAGAGCCCCAGCCCAAGCACGGCCTCACTCCTGACTTTTGTCTTACATTAGCAGGGTGTAATTAAGATCAACCCTGAGATGCCAGTAATGGGAAATATTAAACATTAACCGCAAACAATAAACATGAACTTGCCAGGATAACTTTGATAGGGAGGAAAGATGGAAGAAATTGCACCAAACTGTCCTTGAGTCACAGGACAGAAAAAAGGAGCCTGAGATACTGGTAACAGTGCCCTGGATAAACAGCATTCTGCTGGAATACTTCAAACAAAGGTGTGTCGGGTTTAGGAAGAAGGGCAGCAGCACAAGTGTATCACAGGTTACAGAGRCTGTGCTCTCACTGCACTCAGCTCCTTTGGTCAGGCTGCAAACCACAGAGCYCACCAGGGAGAGCCTGCAGCCCCCAGACCCTAAACAGCCCCAGTGGTGCCAGGCACAGCAAGGGCAGCGGGGACAGGCTGTGCCCAAGGCTGTGCCTCCTCTCTCAACACCCTCTAATGGAAACAGCCCCGTCTGGCCGTGCTGGGGTGTGCTGTGCCAGGGCTGCCAGGCACTGCCAGGGCACACGGAGAGCTCAGATCCCTGCCTGCTTGAGTGTGACAGCTCCATCCTGCACCCCTGGGGTCCAGCAGCAGCACCCCAGGGTGACCAACGCTGCCAGTGGTCATCGCCAYCCAGCACCCACTGACCAGCACCCCCAAACAGCCACTGCCCTGCCCCTGTCACCAGCTCCCTGTCACCACTCGATGGCACCAGCAGGGCAGGGCACAGGCCTGGGGCTGAACATTGGGGGTGTTTCTAAGAAATTCCTCGTTATCTGCACCAAACCAAAGGCAGAACCAACCGACAGCAGCCGGCACGTGCTGAGCCRGGCACTGAAATGTCCCAGGAGCCAGGCTGGCAGCACGAGGGCTGGGGACAAATCCTGACTCACCCAGGAGCTGACTGTTAGCCAGCTCTGCTGGTCACAAGAATCCCCCACCATGGCAACTCCCTCCTCTTGGAAGGAAAACATGAGGGGGGGGATTCTTTTGGCTCTTCCTCTTCTGCTGGCCCTGCAGCCAGCAGCCACATGACTGCTGTGGATACAGGGGCACTAGGAGGAGCAGCAGCGCTGTCCCTGCCCCTGGCAGGTTTGGTCCCCAGCTCACAGGCTGACCTGGCCCCACAGGTCCCTTCTGTGCAGAGGGGACATCACAAACATCCTCCTGYGGCACAGCCCGTCACACCCGACAGCAGCTCCACTCCACGGGCACTGCCCACCCTGGCAGCTCTTCACTGCCAGAGCAAATCCCTGCTGGAAGCAGCAGCTGTCCCTCCAGCTGCCCCCAGCACCGAGTCAGACCCGTGGTGGCACTCAGAGATGGGCAGAGCCACTGCCCACGGGGACGTCACCACCTCGTGCCACGCCGGGTGGTGGCTGCACCATCCACAGCCACAGGCTCGGGATCTCCACGGTGGAGTGGTTGGAAAGCTGCCCTCGGCTTTCCAGGAGCCACAGGCACAGCCTGCAGCCCTGGGAATGCCTGAACTGCCTCTGCCCAGCRCTGGAATGCCAGCACAGTGTGGCACTCGGTGTCACCAGGGCTGTGAGACGGAGCTGAGGTCACAGTCGTGCCCTTCACGCTGCCAGGCAGGTGGAGAGAACCCGCCAGCCACCCCGCTCTGCTGCCATCCCCTGTCACCTGCAGSATGTCCCTCACCTCCCCAAGCTTTGGGCACCTTGTCACACCTCCTGACACTCTGCTGAGGGGCTGTCCCCTGCTGGGGGCACTGCAGGTGGCACCAGGGAGGGACCCAAACCCATCTCCTGCYCCWTTTCCTGCTGCAGTSYGGCTCTSAGYCCCACAGCGGGCTCATGCCTTCCCTGGCACAGAACCCAGCGTGGTGCTGGCACTGCTCAGAGCCACCCGTGCCACCAGAGCCTCTTGGTGCTAATCGGGCCGAGCAGGGGACGGGGACGGGTCAAGCTGGGGTTAAGAAGGCAAAGGAGGATGGATCTTCCCGCATTAGCCCGACCTCACAGCAGGTCCAGCCCTGCCCTGCCCTGCTGGGGGTCAGCCCACCACACCAAACCCTCACTGAGGTCCCCCTTCTCCACTGGACACGGGCTGTGCTGGCTCTCTGCCGGGGGGGACAGGGGGACATCTCCCCGTGCCCGGCTCCCACATGAAAATGAACATTTCAGCTGCATGCACGAGGTCTCAGAGGATGAACTCYGCTGGGCAAAGGGCAAAGCCACTCAGATCTGTCCTTACCCTCTGCCCACGTGTGTCTGTGCCCATTTCCCAGCGCAGGGGGAAGCCCCAGCCCAGGCAGGTGGGTGGGCACTGCCGGGCACCCCTGGCACCCCACAGTCCCTGTCCCCATCACCTCACCCCATGGCTCCCCCTCCTCTCCCATCCACACCCCAATAAATCACTGCCCATTTTCTGCCCAGCACCTGGAGCTGTCCTGGCCAGAGGGCACTGWCACCACCCAGCCACTGCCCAAAACCCGGGTGGGGAGGGGGCACGCTGGCAGCTGGGTGTTTGCACCACTGTGATGATCTGAATGGACACCAACCCCGTTCTGCGGGGAAACTGAGGCCGGGGAGGCTGCGAGCGGGTCCCAGCAGGTCAGGGATGCACGGACACGCTCGGGGGTGGGTGCTGCAGGTGAGAACCCTGAGCAGCACCTCGGGGTGGGCGCTTCCAGCAGCACACCGTGTTTGCTCCGGGGATTTCCTGCGGCTGCACAAGGCTTTGCTGCGTCCGGGTCGCACCCGGGCACACTCAGGTGTCCCTCCTGCCCCCGGGGCTGGGCTCTGTCCCTGCTTTTTGGCTCTGCAGGAAGCGTTTCTGTGAGCCACAGCCCGGAGCTGGCACTGCCAACCCGCTTTCCTCGGCAAACAACTGACTCACCCTGCAAAGAAACTGCTCCAAGATCTCCAGATAGAAAAATCACCACCASGGCCTGAAGCTCCTTCAGGAGCACATGCAAACCCACAAACACAAAGCTTGGTGCTATTTCAAATTCTCTCCTGTGAAGGACCACACCTTTCCCCTCCCCAAAACCCCAGGCAGGCTCCAACAGGGCACGAGAGGAGGGGTCTGGCCGCTCCCTGCTGTGGGCTGGGGCCCCTCTCCTCCTCCCAAACCAGTTGGGGGCCCCTCTGCTCCTCCCAAACCAGTTGGGGTGAAGCCCACAAGCATTAGTTCTCACCCTAAATCAGATCCTTTAACTGCTCCATGTGCTGTGCCCGTTCTCTGCCTGCCCCCAAGCCTTGTTCCCCCCTGTTTTTGACCCCAGCTAACCCAGAGACCCCAGAGCAGGCTGCCCTGAAACCCAGCCCTGAGCTCTGCAGGTGACAGGARCTGCTGTGACCCAGCCAAGGGTCCCCTCTGGAAGCCACCTCTGCCCTGGCAGTGCCACATCCCAGGTGKCCCAAATCCCCAGGCAGGGCTGGCRGGGGTTCAGCTCTCATCCCTGGCTTGGCGTGCCACCTTCACACCCTCTGCATGCCCAAATGCCCGACAGCAGCTCCCCAGCCCCGGGAGCAGTGCCAGCCCCAGCTCTGACCCACCCTGTCCCTCTGCCACCTCCCTGGCAGGGGCTGTCCTTGGCAGGGCCCCCAGTGTCACCTTGGAAGGGTCCTGCAGGGAGGCAGGAGGGCGGCAGGGCCAGGGCTGTGCTCAGGGTGGGGACACTCACAGGGACCCTGCTGTGCCACACGGGCTGAGCCCACGGCTGGGTGACAGCTGGGTGACAGCTGGGTGACAGCTGCCAGCCCTGCACTGCCCAGCCTGGCCCTGGGACACCGAGGGCACGGTGGGCACRGCCCCAGAGCAGGCAGTGCCTCAGCCTGTCCATCACCAGCCCCGGTGCCCAGGTGACACTGTGTGTGCCCAGGTGACACTGCGTGTGCCCAGGTGACACCGCATGTGCCCAGGTGACACCATGTGTGCCCAGGTGACACTGCGTGTGCCCAGGTGACAGTGTGTGCCCAGGTGACACCACATGTGCCCAGGTGACACTGTGCGTGCCCAGGTGACACCGTGTGTGCCCAGCCCCAGCCCAGCCAGGCTCTGTTATGCAAGCCCCAGCGGGAGCTGTTCCAGCCAGCTGGACTCGTGCCTGGCAGTCAGGTGCCTTCCTCCTCCTCCTCCTCCTCCTCCTCCTGGCCAAGGGCTGCCAGGCCCCTGGGCAGCTGCCCGGGCTCTGCGGGTGCCTCTGTCCCCTCTGTGCCTGCTGTGGTGAGGGGGGCAGGCAGGGGGCTCGCTGACCCCCAGCACCGTGTGCTGCTCTCCCCCAGCTCAGCTCTGAACCTGCTCTGCCAGGGGGGTGTCCTTGGGGTGTCCTCAGCTGTCCCTGCACTGCCAAGGCACGGCTGGCACCACAGGCAGGCATGGGTAAGGCTGTCCGGGCACTGCCCCCTCCACAGAATCCCAGAATGGTTTGGGTTGGGAGGACCTTAAAGTTCACCCAGTGCCACCCCAGCCATGGCAGGGACACCTTCCAATAYCCCARGGTGCTCCAAACCCTGTCCAGSCTGGCCTKGGRCACTGCCAGGGATCCAGGGACAGTCACAGCTTCCCTGGTGCCCATTTGGGAGCAGCGCTGGGGCTGTGCCAGCCCCGGGGGCAGCAGTGGGAAGGGGCTGTTTGCCCTGTTGTTGGTGAGTTTTACCCAGCATCGTGCCCACGCTGGCATTTCCCATCCCTGGGAGGTGCAGGAACCCAAGCAAGAGACTTCCTGTGGGAGGAAGGACACAGCAAAAAAATTCCTGGTGCTGTGAGCCACAGGGGAGGGCTCAGAGTTGGTCACCGTGTTTGTCACCAGCCGCCTCTCTCTGCCACACTCACMCCTCGTGGCGGTGCCTCAGGGCTCGGCTTTGCCTGGAGAAGCTGTCCCCAGGCTCCAGGAGGAGCCAGCAGCGGACAGCATCTGTTCCCAACATCCTCTGACATTGCAAAACACGGGAAAAAACCCAGATCCCAGCACCAGGAATCATCATGCAAATCTGCTCATTCCCAAAGCCGCACCAAGCTCACCCTGTGTGATGCCAGGAAAGCCAGCCTGGCTCTGCACGTACCAAACTCACCCTCTGGGATGCCAGGAAAGCCAGCCTGGCTCTGCACGAACCAAACTCACCCTCTGGGATGCCAGGAAAGCCAGCCTGGCTCTGCACGTACCAAACTCACCCTCTGGGATGCCAGGAAAGCCAGCCTGGCTCTGCACGTACCAAACTCACCCTGTGTGATGCCAGGAAAGCCAGCCTGGCTCTGCACGTACCAAACTCACCCTCTGGGATGCCAGGAAAGCCAGCCTGGCTCTGCACGTACCAAACTCACCCTGTGGGATGCCAGGAAAGCCAGCCTGGCTCTGCACAGGGATCTCCAGCCTTTGCACAACACTCCAGCCCCTCCTGGAATTTCAACAGGGATTACCAGGAACTGCCACCAAGGCTGGGCAGCCCCAGCTCCAGCTGGGAAATTCTCCCTTCCCCACCATCCTGGCACTGCCAGGCTGCTGTGGGGTGCCCACAGGGGGACAGAGCTGTGCTGGATGTCCCAGCAGCAGCGCCAGGACAGGAGGTGACACCGCTCAGGGGTGGCACAAGGGACGGCTCCGTCCCCGGGTTCTTTACTAYGAATTTCTGCGCAACAAAACAAGGCCTTTGCCAAACTCAACGGGCCCCCAGCCAGCTCCTTCCAAGGCTCCCTGGAAGGCTCAGCTCTGTCATCGCTGAGATTTTGTGCGGGTATCAGTTTTTCTGTCGGGGATGCTTTTCCAGCTGGATGTCTTTGATGAGCCGTTCTGCAAAGGTGGCACGGAGCTGGAGGAGCGGGGAAACC
Organism: Malurus melanocephalus; assembly: GCF_030028575.1. Classification (NCBI taxonomy): domain Eukaryota; kingdom Metazoa; phylum Chordata; class Aves; order Passeriformes; family Maluridae; genus Malurus; species Malurus melanocephalus. Next base: position 256,233 of record NW_026623826.1, on the reverse strand, counting down.
TGCCTGTGGTGAATGGTAAAACCCTCTGGCAGCGCCGTGACGCTGCTCCAGACACTGGGGCTAAATATAGACTCCTCATTTATTATCCTGCAGCTGCTGCCTTCGGTGTGAGAGGAGCTGGGGGCTGCTCTGATGCTCCCCTCACCCATGGCTGGGACTGCCTGGGCATAGCCAGGGGCTCACACTGGCCCAAACAGGGGCAAAGCATTAAATAATCCACAAATCTGTTCTCTGGGTGTCYCCTGAGAAATCAGACCGGGTCCAAATCCCCCATTCTGCATCCCATAAGGGTTTAGATGTGCTGGCATGAGCAGGTCCTGCCTGGGTGGGAAGGGGGGCCCCTGCTCCTTGTGAGGATTCTGGAAAAGGATGGGTGGCTTTCCTGTGGCTTCCCTGCTGCCAAAATCAGGGCCCTTCCTCACCCAAACCAGCCACAGATGGAGCAGAGAGGCAGGAGGGACAGGGAGCCACGGATGCCACCGAGCCCCAGGCCTCCACCTCCTTCCCTCTGGGATGTGCAACAGGGGGATCAATCCTGGAGTGACCCCAGTGCCTGGCACATGAACCCCTGCCTGCAGTGCCAGGGAAACAGCCAGGATGAGCCCTGGCACCCTTGGGTGAGGGAGCATTGCTGTGTTCTGGCAGGGAACCGCAGGAAAGCCGCTCTGGCACGAGGGCTGGGCACCACCAGCACATCTGGCAGCAAGGGGGGAAGGAGGGATGCCCTGCACGGCCAGGCTGGGCTGTGGCTCCCTGGACTCGCAGCAGCCATCCCCCTGCTCCTGGCACCGAGTCCTGCTGAGACAGGGCCAAGAGGAACGGGAACTCCAGGCATCCACCCTGCAGGGCTGCCGGTCACACCAGGACACCCCACACTCTGGGTGGCCAGAGCCCTGCACYCTGGGTGGCCAGAGCCCTGCTGCCAGCCCTGCCAGCCACCAGCACAGCCCTGGCCACAGGGAACAGCCCCCAGACTCCCAGCCTTCCCCCCACAGTGTATGCCCGACGCTGGCAGTGCCAGGACAGGGTTAAGGGATCAATCACAGCACCCACAGGGGAACCAGTCCTGTACCCCACACACTGC
>NW_026623826.1:248184-254990 GCF_030028575.1 Malurus melanocephalus | reverse complement strand
CTGCTGTGCCTGTGCCACCTGCTCGGGAGGGCACTGGGAATCTGCCTGGCACTGCTGCCCTGCACAGCCACTGCCGGGCACTGGGAGGGTGGGACACAGGACCCYGAGCACCCCCAGGCAGGGACAGGGKTGACAATCCCTGCTCTGAGCACCCCAGCTGAGCCTGGTGGCTGCAGGAGCAGCCAAAGTCCAGGACAGCAGGGATGTCCCTCCCCAGGCTGCTGTCCCCAGGCAGGACAGGCAGGACAGGGCACAGGGCTCATGAAAAAGCCACTCAGAGTGTTGGGTCCTTGGCCCCATAGAGTGTCCCCACTGCCATGGGGCTGCAGAGAGGCTCCTTCTGCCAGTGACCCCAGAGAATCACAGCACCAGAGACCWCCCTGTGCCTTTTGGGGCTGCTCCTCCTCCTCCCCTCATTCCCTTCCAGGCACCATCCTAAGCACGGACTTTCAGCAACCCAAAAAAAACCCCAGATGTGATCCCTGGGTGACCTCCTCCTCCTCCTCCCTGTGCTGACATCTGCTGAAGCAGCACAGAGGGGACACAAGGACGCCCTGCCTCTGCTCCCCCCTTGGCCCCGAGGCCTTTCCCCTGCTTTCCCCGCTTCAGGAGGGGCACAAACCCTTGGGCAGCTGCTGGTATGTGGGTAAGAGGGGACAGAGGGAGCGCCAGGAGCACGTGCTGCTGCTGTCCTGACACAGAGGGATGGGGCTGTGCCTGGCCAGCAGCACCCCCGGGACCCCCAGCCCAGCTGGGAGGGTGACAGGAGGGGCACAGCTCAGCGGGGAGCAGAGCCTGCCCAAAGCTCCTGGGGCTGGAGGGACAGAGCCTGCCCAAAGCTCCTGGGGCTGGAGGGACAGAGCCTGCCTGCAGTTCCTGGGGCTGGGGAGACAGAGCCTGCCTGCAGCTCCTGGGGCTGGAGGGACAGAGCCTGCCTGCAGTTCCTGGGGCTGGAGGGACAGAGTCTGCCTGCTCCCTGCATCCCTGGTATCCCTGGAGGAGCAGAGCCTGCCTGCTCCCTGCATCCCTGGTATCCCTGGAGGAGCAGAGCCTGCCTGCAGCTCCCTGGGCTGCTCCTTCCCCACTCCAGGACTGCTCTGTCTGGCTGGGAGGAGCCCCCGTGCCCATCCTTGGTGGGATCCTCTGCCACAAGGCTTCTGCCACCCTCCTTACCCTCCTCTGGCTATCAACAATGCCCCTCTCCCACCTTTCCCACGGGAGGATTCTCTAACACCCACCCAAGGGATGTGCAGGTATAAAGTGTTGACTCTGCGCCATCGGTGCCCGGGAGCAGCTGGCATCCATCCTGGCAGACACCCAGTGCTGGCCTGGAGAAACCTGGGCTAAAACCTCAGCCTGAGCCTGCTGAGCCCAGCCCTGGGCAGCCCCTGGCCCCAACCATYGCCCCTGACAGGGACACGGGTCCCGTGGGAGGGAGGCAGTGCCCAGAGCAGSGACAGCCAAAGAAGGAAAAGAGTTGGACGGATGGAGGAGCCGGCAGGGCTCCCTGGCCAGCCAGCCCATACTGTAAAAGGAGAGGGAGCAGGGAGTGCACAGCCCTGGCTCCAGAGGTTTGAAGATGGCTGTGAAGCTGAGAGGAAAAAGAAAAGGAGGAGAATGATGAGAAGGAGGAGAAGGAGGAGAAGATGGAGAACATTAACCCTGCCAGCACTGCGCTGCAGCCAGGAGCACTGCAGGGAGATGAAGGGCAGCTTTCCAGAGGCTCCACTTAACTGTGGATGGACAAGGAGCACTCAGCTCCCACCCAGTAARACCCAGCTGGTGATGCCTGCAGGCCTGGCAGGGCTGAGCTGGGAGATGCTGTCCTGAGAGGCTGTGGGGAGGAGGARGAGGAGGAGAAAGAGGAGAAGGAGGCACATGGCAGACAGAGGAGGTGACTCTCCATGGGACAGGACACTCAGCAGGACCTCACAGACCCCCTGAAAACATGGACTCACTGGGAAGGAGCCCTTCAACTCCTGAACCCCACTCTGGGGGCTCAGCACACAYGGGAGGGACAGGAACGGGGTGCCACCCCTCTGGGTACCTGCACTGCCACCCTTTGCTGGCCACTCAGCAGGGAGCAGCAGAGCCAAGTGACTGCTCAGCTTCCCTCCTCTGGTCCCTGAGGACACTCACGTGAATATTCACGTTTTTCCTGCTTACTGTTTTCCTTTAAAAACATCGGGCTTGGCTTTCCCGGCGCTTTTCTGCAGGATTCATCAGAACCGCAGTGGAGGAGCAAAGGTATCRGGCACTTAACAACAACTTCCCTTCTCCAAAGTTTTAATTGGTCATTGACGTCAAGTGATTATTGAGAATTATTAATTAAGAAAGCATTTAAGAGCCTGGCTTTTGTTGAGGTTTTGCCATTACAATTAGTTTATCGGCCAACAGGAGAAACATCAGCCTTTGCAGTCACTTGGAGTGCAGCAAAGTGCCCATAATTAATTTCCCTTTCCGCAGCAAGTGCTTTGCTCTGACCTGCCTTGGGGACTCGCCTTTCTCCAGGTGTGCCAACCACAACAGCCCTGGAAACAGCCAGCCACAGGGACACCAGGATGGGAACACGGCGTTCCCTCCAGCCCCTCGCAGGGGATAGCGGCTCTTTTCGGGAAAGCATCCTGGCCACACGCCCTGAGCCCRGGGAGGAGGCCACCCTGCCTTTGAAAGAGATTTTCTTTTCATCTCCTTCCTGCCCTGGGGAAGCAGCTGGCTCGCAGGTGCTTGGCAATGAGATGATGTGTTTTGGCAGCCCAGYGCTTTCGAAGAGTTCCCCCCAGCCCCTCACAGGGCGGCAGCACCCACCGCAGGCAGCAGCAGGGTGCTGGGGGGTGAGCTGAGGCTGGAGAGGCAGGAAAACCCATGGGATGACTCTTGGGATGGGGTCTGAGCACTGCCTGGTCCTGCCTCAGCCCGTGCACAGCCTCAGGCTGGTCCCTCCAKCAGCAGTGGCTGTTCCATCCCTGTRGGGCACCAGCAGCMCCTCCTTCCTGGGGGATTTGGGGTGCTGGGGAGGCTGGCAGGGGTGCTGAGGGGCTGGCAGGCTGCAGAGCAGCCATCAGCACTGCCCAGCCCCTCCAGAGCAGGCTGAGGCTGCAAGCATGCAGAGCTGCATAGCTGCAGGGTGAAAGGCTGCAGGGATGAAGGGGTGCAGGGATGCAGGATACAGGGATGCAGGATACAGGGATGCAGGATCAGGGATGCAGGGTGCAGTGGTGCAGGGTGAAGTGGTGCAGGGTGCAGGATCAGGAATGCACGATCAGGGATGCAGGATACAGGGATGCAGGGGTGCAGGGATGCAGGATCAGAGGTGCAGGATCAGGGATGCAGGATACAGGATGCAGGATCAGGGATGAAGGATAAGGGTGCAGGGATGCAGGGATGCAGGATACAGGCTGCAGCCCAGCCGGATGCTGCTGCTGCTGCATCCCCTCGCACCATCCCAAGTGCAGCACCAGGAGGGGCCGGCAGCCCCCGCTCAGCAACTGGGTCAGCTAAATATAAACGGAGCAGCCCCGGTCCCAGGCACCTTCCTGCCTTGCATCATTGCCACCCTAAAAACCCCGGCCTGGGGCAGCTGTGAGGCACTGCCAAAGCTGCTCCTTCATGGCCATCACTCCAAGGGCTCCCACCCCTCTCCTGCTCGCCCAGGACAGCCACACAGAGGTGGGGGACCAGGAGGGACAGATCCCTGCATGACAGGGGACCAGGAGGGACAGATCCCTGCAGGACAGGGGACCAGGAGAGACAGGGACAGATACCTGCAGGACAGGGGACCAGGAGAGACAGGGACAGATACCTGCACGACAGGGGACCAGGAGGGACAGATCCCTGCATGACAGGGGACCAGAAGGGACAGATACCTGCAGGACAGGTGGCAGCGATGCCCGCGGGATGGATGCTCCCAAGAGGCCATGGCTGCAAGCTGTGTGTGCACTCCTCCACACAGAGCAGGCCCCCAGGAGGGAGATTTCCACTTCCATTTACCCAACCCAGCCGGAGCAGCTGCCAAGCACCAAGGCAACCAGCTCAAACCCCCTCATTAGGGCCGGGCAGACACCTCCCAGCCCGAGGGGTGCAGGCGTGCATCCACAGGTTTGGCTCACAGGGTGATGCTGAGCAGCCCCAGCTGCACATCCCTGGGTAAGAAYATTTTGCAGGAAGGCTCTGCAGCAGGATGGTTTAGTCCCAGGATCCCCAGTTTGCTGCACCCCAAGGGCCGATGCCGTCCCCAGTGGAACCTGCCCTGTGGTTTGTGGGTGCAGTAAATGTGGTGCTGGAGCCCAGGAGAGGCAGRTTTGGGGTGCTGTGGGCTGCTCCCTTCACAGCCTCGTTGGCACCGTGTGGGAGAAGAGGGATGGTGCTCATCCTGCACCCCACACGCTGCTGGAGCAGCCCTTTACAGCCTGCAGGTCTCCATTGTCTGCAGCTGAACATCACCCAGCCTGGAGGGCTGGTTATTAGGAAAAAACACTTTAATGAGGYAGCTCATTAAAGGCAGGAACAGATTAACCCGGGAACCTGAGGAACTCGGTGACTGCCGAGTTCAAGAATAGGAGAAACAGGCTTTTCCCTGGCAACGGTGGGAGATGCTGCCTCAAAGCAGTGGGATGAGCCCTCGAATCCTCAAAGCCCTTTCAAAGCCCTGCACCCTCCCAGGAGCTGTGTGAGCTCCGGAGATGAAAGGTGCTGGGAAGGGTGGACCACAGCTTGAAACCTATGAAAACACCCCTGAAATACAAGTGGAAAATACTCCAGCCCCGATAGTCAAGTTCAGGCACTGCCTCCTCCACTGATCAAGCAAAATCCCAGCACCAGCGTGGACTTCCAGCAGGATTGCTCCAGGGAGAAAGCCTTTGGCAAGAGGCAAAGGCTGCACAGGAGCGACGTGGGAGGACAGGCAAAGGCAAGCAGAGTTCACAGTTACGGTCACCGCAGAAAAATGAACCCTGGAAAAAAATYCAGCTGCATTTCCCACTACAGGGGTTGCAGCCCATCCTTTTCCACAGGCAGAGGGAAGGCTGGTGAGCGGTGGAAGTGGGGCACCTGGGGATGCCAGGGTTACCACAAAGCCACTTGGGCAGCAGGGAGAGGAGTCAGGCCCATGCCGTGGCTATTATGACTGAAGGTGGGAGCAGCACAGCCCAAGATAACTCAGTGAGCAGGTCCCACGGATAGAAATACTAATAAAATAATAAAATTGCAATATTTGCTGTGTGCTCCCTGCGAGGAGGCTCTGTGGGATGTGGGAACGCTAACGGATCGGGCCCTGCCATGGCACCAGGGAAGGACCCCGTGGGCATCCCCGAGCCCAGCAGTGGGATGATGCCCTGGAGGAACGGGCAGCAGCAGCAGCAGCAGTGGCCGGACCTGCCCGTGGTCAGCCACCACCGGCGTGGCACCGGCCGGGCGCTGGGAGCGGGGATGGCGCGGAGCTGCCGGCRAGGCTGCTGCCATGCCGGTTTCCATGGCGACTTCAGCACTTGGCGCGAGATGGAGATGACGGGATCAGCCAGCGAAGTCACTGAGCGGAGCTGGCGTCCTCCGTCTGCCGCGGCCGGCGGCACRGCCCTGCCAGCCCTGAGAGCGAGCGGCTGGCACAGGGCGCAGCCCCGGCCGCCTCGGGGCATCTGGGTCCCCCTGCGCGTGGCTGCCACTCGTCCTGGTGACAGCAGAGCCTGCCCATCCCATCGGGCCCTCCCTGGCACCTCCGGGAAAGTGCTGTGCAGCTCCTGACCCCAGCCCTGYGCTGGCCACCAGCCCCTCCCAGGTGTGTGCCCAGGCTCTGCCCCTAGCATTCCCAGTGGGGCACCCCAGCCTGTGGCACCAGCACCGCCTGGCAGGGTGGCACCCGGCTGAAGGAGATGCTGCAGGCTGGGGCCGAGCTGGCACCGCGACAGCTCTGATCCTCACTGGCCCTTGGCCCCGCGGAGGCTTTCCCTGGCTTACAGGTAATCTAAGATCAAGCGCTCCAGCCAGACGTGCCCGGCCAGACACACAGGGACACCGCGGAGCAGCGGGGAACCCAACACCTGCAGCATGTGACTCCCCGGCTGGCTCGGCCTCCCTGGCCCCAAAAGAGCCCTCCCTGGGGACCCCAGCCCTCGCCAAGCCGTGTGTGGCCGTGGCATTCCCGGGCTGGTGGCATGGAGCACACGGGGCCGGGGCAGCGGGCAGGGGGCTGGCACCCCCGGCACCCCTCCCTCCCGCCCGCAGGATCCTCGCCGCACACCCTTTGATTCCAGCAGTGCAATTAGCCTTGCTGACCCCTGAAATCCTCAGCCTCTCTAAGCAGCCATGCATTAAATCCCGGATCCAAGAGTGGAAATAGACTTTGTAAAAGGCTTATGGCCCTATTTATTACATTTTACGCATGACGGAGCCGGACAGCGCGGCTGCGGCCGGTACCGGCGATGCCCGCACGCCGAGGCAGCGGGACACACGGCCGGGCAGGGCTGTGATGGGCAGCAGAGCCTCGGCCGTGTCTCCTCCTGGCCGGGTTTGTGCTGCCAGCCCAGCGCTCCGGCAGACGCAGGCMGGCAGGGATATCGATCTAGATGAAAGCCAACACCGCTGCCGGGGCCGGGTAACCGTATCTGCCGCACATTTGTATTCCTGGAGCGGGGCGGGAGGGCTGCAGCCATCTGCCAGGGCCGCTCGGGGATCCTGGGGACACGGCCAGCCCTGCTCTGGAGGGCTCCACTGTGCCTCCTGCCCTGCACTGCACTGACTCTGCCTGCTGTTTCACCTGCCAGGACCAAGGAACGCAGACCTGAGCGGGGATCATCCAAACAGGACCTGAG
>NW_026623826.1:237701-247717 GCF_030028575.1 Malurus melanocephalus | reverse complement strand
GGGATTTGCAAGGTTGCCCAAGGGCACGGAGTGAAGCCAGCGTGCAGGTGCTCCCTGACACGTCCCCGGGGTCCCACGGTGCAGCCAGGTGGCTCCTGTCCCAGGGGGATGGCAGGGGACCCTGCACACCASAGGCTGCCCAGCTGCAGGCTGGACAGAGGGCACAGTGAGGGGCAGGGATGGGCAGAACGGGGATGAGGTGTGTAGTGAGGCAGAGCCACTGTGGGCAAAGGATGCAGCACGAAAAGCACAGAGACAGTGCTCAAACAGCTGAGGGACCTTCTGCTTCTCTGCAGGAAAGCAARACAGCTCCTCTGAGTCACAGGACAGAGCAGGGAGCCCCTGCAGCAGCACCGGGCAAGGAGCTGCTCCTGTGTCAGCGCTGCAGAGCAGGAGGGACACAGGGACACAACGGTCAGCGCTGCAGAGCAGGAGGGACACAGGGACACAACGCTGTCCTCCCACACTCACACAGGGACACAACGCTGTCCTCCCACACTCCCAAAATGAGCCAGCTGCACAGACTCCTGCAGCACGTGTCCCCAAGTCCCTGGGATACACACAGAGCTGCTCCCCATTTCCTCAGAAGGGACACACAGCACCCTCACTGCAGGGCAGTTGGAAATGTTCAAGGCAAAGGTCACCTTGTGCACCTCCAAGAAACTCCTTTTGTGCCAATGCTGGGYGCAAGGTGCAAGCCTGGCTGATGCCACACCACGAGGTCAGAGCCATCTCTGTGCTCASTCCAAAGCCAAGGAGCTCTGTGTGTCAGGAGAAGCACATGGGATGTGACAGTGCCCAGATCCTGCCAACATCTGAGTGTTGGAGAAGTGCACAGGACCTGGTGCCCATGAGGGTGGGCATCCCTGAACATCCCTGAACATCCCTGAACGTCCCTGAACATCCCTGACCATCTGTGAAAATCCCTGAACATCCCTGAACATCCCTGAACGTCCCTGAACATCCCTGAACATCCCTGAACGTCCCTGAACGTCCCTGAACATCCCTGAACATCTCTGAATGTCCCTGAACGTCCCTGACCATCCCTGAACATCCCTGACCATCCCTGAATGTCACTGAACATCCCTGAACGTCCCTGAACGTCCCTGAACATCCCTGAACATCTCTGAATGTCCCTGAACATCCCTGAAAGTCCCTGAACATCCCTGGCAAGGGGAGATGGCACCTGTGGGCTGTCCCTCGGTTTGGCATTTCAAAGGCTTGGTCCTACACCTTTTCCTAAAGGAGCTCAAAGGCTCTGATTCCTGCAGTGCACCTATGGGCAGAGGGATCTTCACCCTTCCCTGCCTTTCCATCCCAGCAGCCCCAACTGATCACCCCGAGGTGCTGCAGCCCCACAGGGCCCTTTGGCAGGGCTGGATGTGGAGGTTTCACCCCACAGCTCAGCTTTGCTTCTGCCTCGGAGCACAGATCCTCCCTCCAAGGGGAGGTGATGGCACAATAACAAACAGCATGTTTGGGCATAGATGGGCTCTCGAAAATTCAGAAAAAACCCTGCAGTGCCCATCCCCACAGGTCTGTGCTTCCCAGTTACTGCCATGAGCTCCCTGCTGACCCAGAACACTGTGAACCCATCCTGATAATGGCAGGGGAATAATCCCCCAGGCCCCACTGACTGAGGTTTAAACTCGCCACAAGACCCATGCACAAAGGTCCCACAGCCGCCAGGGCACTCGCAGGCTAATCCTCCCTCCGGAGCGGCTGCTATATTTAGGGATCTAAATGAGACASAGTGGCTCTTTCCAAAAAAGAGTTCGTTTGGGTTACATAAATACAGAGAGAAACTTGAAAGCCACATTTCCAGGTCCTGGCACGGCCATCAGCGAGCGGCAGAGATGAGCACAGGCTCCCCCTGATAATGTGCCTTTCATGTATTTTCGCCTCAGCTGGATGTGCAGACGGGCGAGAGGCGATTGCTGTGAGGGGGCAGCGAGGGTGGGCATTGCTCTGCACCCCAATGCCATGGCAGGGGAATGGAACAGCCTGGCAGGCAGCAAACCCAAAGCAGGGGTGCCAGGAGCCACCAGGAGCAGAAAAAGTGAGCAAATCCAGCCCTTCCCACCCAGCGCTCCCCTCTCAGCCACCAACTTCCTTCCTGCTGCATCCACTTCCACCTCCCAAAGCCTCCAGCCCCATCAAGAATTCCCAGGATGATGTCTCCAGGCTCACCCCGAGCTCCAGGGCTGCTCCCCAGTTTAAATGCAGGGTTGGGTTGGGGGGTGGTCACCAGCAAAGCAGTGTCACCCCCACAGCTGGGTGACAACATGAACCGTGAGGGTTTCTGGGGACACGGGCCACGTGCTTTCATTTTCAAAATATATATAAAAATAGACATACTTATTCCTTCTTAAAAGGACACGGCAACAAGGGAAAAAAAAAAACCCAGCAGCTCACATACCATCCAACCTTTCAGCCTGAGAAAACCACACAGTTCTCACAGGCTTGAGTTCTGTTACCTGGGAAATGGGTTCTAGCACTCGAAACCCGCATGCGCCAGCCTCCCTGTGGGGCCCACACAGAGGCAGAAACTTCCTTTTTAAGAAAAAAAAATTGCAATTTTTTTTTTTTTGCTTTTCATTATCAGCACGGTTTGGTCGTGACTGTGTGCGAGCCTGCTCAAAAGGAGAAACGATGCTGGTGGTTTAAATCCCCAGCTCTGCAGAGCTCTGGGGTTTATGCTGTTCGAGGGGAGGGTTGAAAATCCTCCTGCATTAGGATGAGGGAAGGTGGCCCTGAGCTGCACACACCTGGCCCGGGCAGAGCTGCAGGGCCCCGAGCCCGGGGGCAAAGGGAAGCAGATCAGCGCGAAGGGAGCCAGAGGGAATGCAAAGTTTAATTAGCTGGAAGCCAAGGGCCCTGGAAGTTGCAAACATTTGCACCGAGGCAGGGAAAGTGCCAGGAAATGAGGACAGAGGGGCCAAAGCTGGACAAAGTTCATCCCCGCAGTGCTGGGTGCCCGCTGAGCTCCTGTGTGTGCAGGGGTGGGTGCTGGCAGCTCACTGGGCACACAGAGAGGTGCAGCCCATGCCCTGCTCTGCCTGAGAGCCCCAACCCCACACACGGGCAGGAGGATCTCGCCCTGAATGCCCACGTTCAGGGAGTGTGGGTTCTGCCTGGGCATCACACATGGGGCAAAGGACCACAGCCACCCTCTGTGCCCACCAGTGTCACCACACCATGCTGGCAGAGGGACTGGCCTCTGCAGGGGAAAGAGGTCCAGAGCCTGTCCCTGCTCTGTCCTTCCAGGGGAGCTGTGAATGCCATGTTTGGCACCTCCAGCTCCTCGCTGTCACCCTGGCAYGGGCACAGCCACATCCCTGGTGTGACCAGTGCTGGTCTCAGCTCCAATCCTGCAGCTCAGCCCTGCCAGTCCTGTGTGCATGCACAGGGTCATGGCAGCCTCCTCAAACACCCTGCAGCTACAGATGCACTTTCTCCGTGAAAAAATAATAAYTCTACTCCCTCCTACCCAGGAATTTGGAAAGAAACGCTCGGTAAAAACACTGCTCAGCAGCTCCCCTGCACACCCAGGGACAGCTGGGGCTGCTCCAGCCGWGGGTCACCGCGTGGCAGGACAGCCAGGTCCCCAGCTGTCACTTGTGAAAGCCACATCCCTGTTCAGGGCGCAGGAAGGAGGAGAAGCAGCGTGATGAGAGGCAGCCGGGCTTCCTTCCGTCCCCAGCGCCCCGCCGGCTGCCCCGGCGCAGGACGCTCGGCCACAGGATTTCCTTGCTCTTGACGTCCGTGAAAATTAGGAAATGAGGGCTCCTCGGGGAATAGGTGGAGAAGGCAGCTTTTGGCGGCGGGGGGAWAGGATGACACTGCCCACACCGCTCGCCCCGTATGCTGGGGACAAACCGGGTCCTGCAGCCTCCCAGACAAAGAGGGGAGMAGAAGGGACAGCAGTGATGAGCTTCTATTCCATGAGTCAAACCCACAGCAARCTGAAACAGGAGCCGAGGGGCCTGGCTCAGCAGAGGGGCTGCTGCCCTGGCCGCGGCCGCAGGGCGCACGGCAAGAATTCAGAAAATGCATCTCAGTAAAGATACACTGCTGCCCTGCACAACTGTATCCCTGCAAGAGCTTGAGGCGCCACCTCAGCACAAAAACATCCATATAAAGCATGTGCTGCTCATCCCAGGGGAGGGGAGAAGTGTCACATCAGCCCTCCGATGGTATCTCCAGCCTTTGTCCCCAGCGCCAGGCTCCCCTCACCCACTGCTGGGTGGGCATGGGGACAATGGGGACAGCGGGGACACAAAAAGCTCCTGGCACATTTCAGCAGRACCCTCATCGTGCTCCCCCAAGGAACCCCCTGGAGTGCCCATCCAGCTCCCAGAGCCTGCCGGCTTTGCCTGGGGACAGTGGGATGTGAGATAAGGGAAGTATTTTCCCTAAGCCCCACATTGCTGCCCCAGCCGGCTGAGATCAAAGGTTACTCCGGCTACTGGATGGGGCCGTGTCCCCAGGGCTGCCACATCCCCCACCAGCAGATACCACACTTGCCACATGAAGAAACCCTTCCCCGGGGGCTTCCCAGATCTTCCAGGGCCAAAGGAGATCTCCAGCTTTTACTTTTCCCTGTGTTAATTCAGAAGCGAACTGGTTTAATGCAGCAGCTCAGCCTTGGCTGTTGCCTCCACATGGGGAAGTGCAGCCACATGGGGCTGGATAAGGACAGGGCTGACGAGACCCTGAGCACAGCCAGATCTGTGCAAAGTCCTTCGGKTGCTTCTTGGAAATTATAAAAAAAAAAAAAAAAAAAAAAACCAACCGCCGTAAATAAATAAATAATGGTTTGTGAGCCAGAGTTCAGGAAAAGTGCTGAAAAGCAGAACAGCCGAGCGATAAGGGAAGGGAAACACATTGGCTGGACCATCACCCAGTGCCTATGGTGCCGGTGCCCCTGGAAGTAGGTCACTACCTCATCTGACCACCCGCCCCATTAACTTCAACCTTTACTYGCTGGCTCGTTACTACGAGCACAGGCAGCTCCAAACACCCCCGGCCAGGCACCGGCGACAAGGTGGCCACAGGAGGTGGTGGCATTGTGCCATCCAGTCTGGTCACCTTTGGGGTGCGGGCAGCAGGGACTGCCCCGGGAGTGGCCGGAGCGTGGCGGTCACCCCGGCACGAAGATTCCCCCCTGCTAAATCACTTCAGGCTGCCAAGCAGTCACGAGAAATATAAGCCCGCGCCGGGTTGCCATGGAGCAGGGCTCAGCTGCGGAGCCCGAAGCCGATTCCTCCGGCAAACGCGGCTGCGGCCCAGGATCTGCCAGCGCCGTGTCCCCTGTGCATCAGCACTGTCCCTGCCCGACACTGCAGAGCCCTCAGGGACGGTGCCCCTTGCCCCGGTGACACCAAGGCACGCAGAACTGGTGGCTTCAGTGGTGGCATTYGGCAGCAACAGCACAGGCTGGCCCCACGCAGTGCCCGTGTCCCAGTGCAGGGATGTCCCCAAGCCTGCATGGTGCTGGCGCATGCTGGCCAGGGGAAATTGTGCCCGTCATTGAATCAGGGAATGGTTTGGACTGCAAGAACCTTAAAGCTCGTCTCATGCCAGCCCTGCCATGGGCCTTCCTGTGCCTTCCACTTGCACACCTTCCACTGTCCCAGGGTGCCCCAAATCCCATCCAGCCTGGCCTTGGACACTGCCAGGGATCCAGGGGCAGCCACAGCTTCTCTGGGCACCCTGTGCCAGGGCCTCCCACCCTCCCAGGAAAGGATTTTTTCCTAACAGCCACTCTAACCCTACTCTCTGTCAGTTTGAACCCATTCTCCTTGTCCTGTCACCACTGCAGCTCCCTGGCCCTGCCACAGCCCCCAGTGCCACCAGAGGGGCTCCCCAAGCCTGATGGGCTCCTGTCCTTGGCACCACGCTGGCAGCACAACAAACCATCTTCCAGGAGCCAGCCTGTGGCATCCCTGTCCCCAGCCCTGCGCTGGGGACATGGGACCCACTACCCGAAAACAGGGATTTGGGGCTGGAAGGGACATCCCCTGAGCATTTTTAATTAGACCACCAACCGTGCCAAAGAGGCCAGGCAAGCGGAGTTCCTGCCCTCAGAAAGGCTTTTGACATTGGGAAGGTGAATGTGACAGAGATCCCTTTGCTGGAGGCCCTTGCTCCAGCCCTTTATTATTCACCTGTTGGAGAGGTGCCGTTCCATTAGAGCATGAAAAGGGATGTGCAGGGCGGGCAGGGGGAACCCCGGTGTGGGGACACCCTCGGGGTGGCCAGAACCAGGGGGGGAAGGGGGGCAGATGTGGGGGGAGGCTCTGCGAGGAGCCAGAGCTCAGCCCAGCCCTGCTCTCCCCCTCTCTCCTCCTGGCTCGGCTCAGCCTCTGCCGTGCTCACCAGCCATGCTGGGGACAGCCACCAGCACCCCCAGCACGGTGACAGCCAGCAGGACACAGCCACCCTGCTTCCCACACAACTCCAGCCTTGCCCAGCCCCGCCACTGCAGCAGCCCTTTGACCCACGCTGCAGCAATGCAGCTGAGGATGCATTTTGCACAGGCCCTCGGGCTGTCTGTCATCCAAACCCACCCCAAATYTTTGAGAGAAAAGCCACAGAAAAAGCAGGATAGTGGCCAGCTCAGCGACAACTACCAGAAATTAGGGATGCATCCCCACTTCATCAGCAGCAGTGCCAACCCAGCGCGGGCTCGCTGTGCCTCCYGCACTCAGCGATGGATTAAGCTGTTAGCAGGAGGCTGGGAAGTTAAAGAGGGAATATTGTATTTCAGTCCATGTGATCTTTAAGCATCCCTCTGAGAAGCAGCCTGGTTTGGCTTTTTTTTTTTATTCCCCCCCCCACCCCTGCTGCAGTTTGTTTGGGGTTTTTAAACAAATTGRAGCCGTGAGAGGCACAGTGCTCCAGCCTCTCGCAGGGATGCTGAGAGCTGCTGGCTGCTCCGTGGTGCTCTCGGCAGAGCTGCCTGGCTGGCACTTCCCAGAGCCTGGTGCCAGCAGATGAACCAGCCACAGCCAGCTTCATACCTCTGAGCAGCAGAGTTGCACAAAATGGATTAAGCAGGCCCAGAAATGACACATTTGGAGGAGCAGCAGAACAAAATTACTTCTTTTTGTTGCAAAAAAAAAAAAAGGGAAAAAAAAGGAGTTGGCAGGAGAAAAGCAGTTATCAAGTGAAAAACCCTGATTTTCTTTCTGTAGCAATGCAGGTACCACGTGAATCATCGCTGTCCTCGATATGTAAATAGAGGTTAGCAGGCACCCTCAGCACAAACCCTTCTGATTTAGGGACTGGTGCAGATACCCGTGTCAAACCTTCCCCATGAGAGCCTCCCTTAAGATTTTTACCCCAGAGAGGACACGATCACCTGGCACCTGCACCGACTGTGCCGTTCTCAAAACCTACTGCAAAAGCAAGGACTGGGGAGGAGCATGGGCCAGGGAGGAGGAGAGCCCCAGTTCCTCAAAATTTCCACGAAGGAAACGGCTAACATTCACGGTCTCGTGGCCTCCTGCCATCGCAGCCTCTCACGACACTCTGCTCTGCTCCTGGAGCACTGGGGTCTCTCGGGAGGCAGATTTTGGGGCTCCACGGAGCGCTCAGTAACCCAGTTGTAAGCAGAGGCTCGTACAGTAGTAATGGGGAGAGACGTCAGCGCCAGCCCGGCCCGCCTCCCGCTCCCAGTTAGAAGGCAGCATGTGACAGAGCCAGGGCTGGAGCCTTCCCCCAGTTTCATCAGAGGTTAAGGTACAAGCACAACACATGCTTACAACTTCAGGCGGTTCTTAAGCAAATGCATGCAAATCATAGCTGGAGGGGGGGGCTGGGTTTTTTTTTTGTTGTATTTTTTTCCTTTTTCTTTCTTCTCTTTTCTTTCCACCCCCAGCCCTCAGCCCCCTCAGCGCACGTGGGGACAGAAGAGGAAATGGAATTATCGAAAGCGTGCGCCGGACGCGAGAGCGCTGCACRGGAGCTGCAAGGTTGCCCTGGCTGCTCCTCTCCTCCCACACCTGCAGACTTCGGACCAGAACTACCTGTGCTGCTCCCTGCAGCAGAGAGCACGCCGGGGACAGCGAGAGGAACAGGGGACACAGCCAGCCACGTTCCACAAACACGCTCTCATTTCAGCACAGGCCATTTCACAGTTCCAAATTTTCCAGGGAATGTTCACAACATGGTGGGTTTGCACCAGAGAAGGATGACAATTCGTAGGGTTTTTTTGTTTTTTTTTTCTCCTCCCTTAGCAGTCCCTTTTTGGAATAACATTCCTAAATTGGCACATCAAACGCTGACCAAAAAGCAAATAAAAAGAGAAACAAGGCTCCAGGCGTGCGCTGCAATCATRTGGGCTTTTCATGTCACGGTTAACACACAGAGAAAAGGAGGGTTATTACAGGGGAGCGGAGCCAAGAACTTTCACCTGCTCAGGGAGCAGTGGGGCTGGAGGGAGCTGCAGCCTTTCTGCTGTACTTCCAGGGCATTGATCCCACACGAACAGCCTCCTCTCCTCGCAGCAATAACAAAACGAAAAAAAAAAAAACCAAAAACCCACAAACTGCTTACAAAATCTCGTCCCACTTCTCACCTTTGCTGACCCTTCTGCTGTAATCAAGCTGTCAGTCAGCAGCTCTTGGTTAAGAGGCCGGGCTGGCTCCCCCCTGCTCTGCCCCCAGAGCCGCCCGGTCCCGTGCCAAGCCGGAGCGCTCTGGCGCTGCTGCATGCGAGGACAGGGGCCGGGACTACATCAATCTGGCTGGTGGCGAGAGCCGCCTGGTTCTGTCTGGCACACGCACCGGGGGCAAATCTCATTTACCAAGTGTCGAGCCCTCGTTTGTTTTGAACCCAAACGGCGGCGGGATCGCTGCTCGTCCCGCTCCCCGCAAACACACGCGCTCCTGCTGTTTGCAATCCCGGGGCTGAACTGGTGAGAGAGCAAGGGTTGGGATGAATGTGCTCGCTTCACAATCAGAGCTATTTTGTAATCCGCGGTTATGAAAGTGAAGGGTCGGGGGAGATGATATGTAACTACGGAAAACTCTTCCCACTTGCAGCAGCCTCATCGAGCCGACTGCGAAATGCGCGGCCGTGCTCGGCGCCGGCTCCTGCCCGGTTTATTGTATAGCGCCTCTCTTGCAGCCCCCAAAATGGAAAAGCATGCGAGCCCTATAGCCAGCACGGCTCGCTCTCGTGATCCCGCCGGAGCTGCCAAGGAGCCTTAATCTGATTTTAATACCCAGCTCCGTCCAAAACACAGCCCATCCACGTTTTGGAGCCGGCGAGTCGCCGCACCGAGACCCCCTCTCGCTGTCGCACCCCCCCTCCCCTCCCCAAACCTCCATCCCCCAAGATCCCAGCCCGTATGCGTGGAACTGACGCTCGGCATGACTCATCCCCCAGCCCGGCTCCGATCAGCCCCCACCGCGCAGCCCCCTGCGGAGCCCACCCCACCATCCCCTGCACCGCGCCGCCCCCTCCCCACATTTGGGGGGGCCGTAACAACCGCGGGAGGGGGGGGGTTCTGTGCCGGAACCCATCAACTTGTCCCCTGTCCCCCCCAAATCCCGGCCGGTGGGCGAGTGGGGGGCCGCGGGAGTCCACGTGCGAGTGGTGCTGAAAGCGCCGGCGGGGCTGCGGGGCTGCGGCCGCCGGGAGCCCCGGGAGGGGCGCGCACAGCCCCGGGGGAGCGCGGCCGCTCCGCACCCGCGGAGAGAACGGGACCCCCGCAGCCCCGCGGGGCACGGCCGGCCCCCGCAGCCCGCTCCGGCAGCGCCGGCTCCCGCTCGGTGTGCCCGGCAAGCGGCGGGGGGGTCTGTCCGTTCCCCCCGCTGCAGTCGCAGCGCGCCGGGGACCCGTCCCGCAGGGACCCCCCCGCGCTCCTACCTGGCTGTCAGCGAGGTAACTGAAGACGAAGGAGGAGAGATCCTCATCGAGCAGAGAGCTGCAATCCGGCCCCGGCTCCGCCATCTTCCACCTCCGGCTGGGGCTGAGCACCGAGCATGCAGCAGGCGCGGCGGCGG
>NW_026623826.1:225382-237546 GCF_030028575.1 Malurus melanocephalus | reverse complement strand
CGGGGGCTCTGCGGACACGCCTGGGGCTCCGCTTTGTGTGTCCCTTGGCAAGGCAGGGCAGAGCCCGCCGGGGCGGGGGTGCGCAGCATCGCCCGGCGCCGCCGCACGGCCCCCGGGTCACTCCGAGTTGGGAGATGGAAGCGCTGGGTACAGAGTGACACATCGGGGGTCACATTCAGGCTCTCGGGGGCTTTGGAAGTGCCCCGAGGTTCTTGCGGGAGCACACAGAGGGAGCCCACTTGGAACAATGCCACCGACACACGCACCTTAAAATTGCCGGCGTTTAAAAGTGGGAGCACCCAGCAYCACCAGGCACCTCTCAACAGTCCCCAGATCACCCCAAGCTGGGATACATTAACCCCGAGAGCAGCGGTTGGGCCAAGGGTCACTTCCAGGCACTGAAGTGGGACCAGGTGACTGAAGTGAAGAGTAACCAGGAGCAAAAGATCTTCTGATTTTCCTTGTTTTCATTTCAGCCGCTGCTGCGAGYATCTTGATGTCACTCACGTCATCTTTCTGTCTGGGGTTTTGAGGCGTATACTAAAAGCCCTTTCAGAAATAATTAATGATGGGACCAAAAATCTCATGAATGTTCTATTTACTTACCCGTAGCAATTACATGGGAAAGAGCAGGGCTTGGCACCRCAGTCTGAATTAGCTGATCCACAASCAACCAAGTGGCARCGCATGCAGCCTAATGGCTCCAGATCCCTGAATCCCCTTAGAGTGCCCAGACAGGCCTGTGGGGTCACTGCAAAGAGCTGATGGAGCAAAGTGATGTGGAGCTGTCGGGGTGGAGAGCTCTGTGCGAGGCCCAGAGGGGTGAACCCAAAGTGCTTCTTCCTCTGGCAGGAGAGGCCCACTGCCCACCCGTGTTTCCAGCCACTCTTTAGTTCCCTCTGGCCTCCCCTGATTCAGGACATGTTGTTAACATCATGCAATGTAGCAACACTGGGTTTTCCCTGATGATCCCAAGCCTTGCACCRAAGGGAAATGTCAGGGACAGCRTGTGTTATGTCACAGTGATGAGAGCTGGGGCCAGGGGTGGGACAAAGCAACTCTTCCTCACTGCTGTTGCACTCTGGTATTAATTACTGCTMTCAAGTGCCAAAACCCTTACCCAAGGTGCTTTTCCAGCTGTCCTGGTAGCAGTGAAACTTCTCTTGCCATGGGTGGGAGGTCTGCGCTGTGGAATGCCCTGCCAGGAGTCACAGCTACAGCTCACAGCAGGCACGGCACAGTCAGGGGGGCTGAGGAAGGAAATTGCCTTGCTGGGGACACTTGAAATTCCTTGRAGACTCAGACTCAAATTCCCAGGTGACCCTGCTGATGGGGGATGTGCATTCYGTCCCTTCTTTGCAGAAAATACAAGTGATGAAGGCTGTGGATGGTGATGAGCTGAAAACAGGAGGGATGTTTGCCCCAYCAGGGGAAAAAGCAGGGCTGGAAGGCCTCACCACCAAAGTAGTCCTTTGGGAGGAATTTGTTGCACAAAAGGCGAGGTTCTCACTTGAGTATCTCGTGATTTCCTTTACACCAGCTGCACTCAAGTAGGAAGTAACCATTGGTGGGAATGACTTGTGAATCCTCATTCTAAAATCAAGTTGCGCATAGCTGGGTTTTTCGGAAATGCCTTTTCCATTCTGGTCTGCTGTGAGCACAGTTCCTCCCCCTTTGCTTTCTGACCCAAGGAGATGCACCCTGCCCAGCCTCCAGGGGTCACAGCCTGTGGGACACCCACCCCGGCATGGAGGRGAATGGGGAAAGCAAAGCCCAGCCTTCACTGCCCCATTTCTCTTCTGAACAGACAGCTTAGGGCTTCTTCCAGCTTTGCCTTTTGATGTGACAGCAGGGTCAGGCTGCCCTGGTCCCGGGAGGGGGACAGAGGACAGCAAAATGGGGGCACCTTGGCAAAGAGGACTGGCTGCTGCCACTGGGTTTCAGTGGGATCCTGCAGGACGAAGGGCAGTTGCTCACGTGGCTGCAAGTTGATGTTAACCTGCCCAACTGCAGCTCCTGACTGCTCTGGACTTTTGCACAGTCCAAGCATTTTTCAGTACCTTTTGGTTCTTTCCACTTGTGAGATGAAGGTCACACCCCTTCCCTGTGCCCTGGGGTTTCTGGAGGAATTGGTTCAATAACACTCGTGAAAAGGGCTTCGGAAGCACCAGGAGAGAGGCAAAGGAAGACAAGATGTTTTAAGTGGTGTTGTCTGCACCTTCGTAGAAGTCAGTTGTGTGGCAGCCTCAGAAACACCTGCGTTGGGCAGAGATGGTGTCGGATCCACAGGACCCGAGTGCCGTGGTGTGAATGGGACATCCATCGCATTCCCTGAATTCCCCGTGTCACACACTCAGTGTGTGAGCTCTGCCATGTGCTCACAGCTTTCCTCCTCAACCAGAGCCACAGAGCTCCAGCTTCTGCTGCTCCCTGTATTWATGCACTCACAGAGGTGCCAGCCACATCGGAGCAGAATCAAACCCTTTTGCCCACCCTCGCCCCCAGCCCCGGCTGAACCGGAGCGCTCCGTGGCACCGTGCCGCCGCCGCTGCTGCAGCAACTCGATGCTAAGCCCCGAGGGGCTGGGGATAATATTACCGAGGTAAAATATAACAGGAAAAGCTTGCAAATGTCCTTCCAAAACAACAGCRAGTGAGTAATGTCATTGGGCCAGCGGTCAGGAGGGGACAGGGTTTGAAGGTAGCCTGAGCCTGCCAAAGGCCAGGCGTGGGACAGGGGCAGGAGCCAATGAGCGCCGCTGGGCAGGAGCCACCCCGCGCCGGGCACCCGCCCGCCCTCGCTCTCACGTTGCAGCTGCCTCTGTTTGTGGATGGCAAAATGTTGGAAGGAGCAGGCAGTGAGAGGCAGCGGCAAAAGGGGCTCCTCCGAGTTATCACATCCGCGGCCGCCGGCGGGTCCCCGCCAGCCCCCCGCCCGGTGACACTCTGGGCTTGGCACTCGTGCGGTCGCAGCCCCGGGGGTTGGCGTGGTGGCCTCTCTGTGTCGCTGGGGATGCGGGGAAGGCGCTCACAGGAGCTCACCCGGGGGCAGCCGAAGGGGAAGGTGTCCCCTGAAGCGCTCTCCATTCATGCAGCTGCTCGCTGGGGCCCCGCTCCCCGCAGGGCACCGTGGTTGGCACTGCCATGCCCTGGGTTTTGCTGAGTTTCTCTGCTTGGCTCCTTTCCACGAGCTTTGCTTTCCCTTCCCCGCAGCCCTGCTCAGCTCTCGGCTCAGCCTTATCCTTCACCTGAAGTCACGAGCACAGGGACAGAGCGTTGCTTTCCCTCAGTGCTTTCTGTGCCTCATTAGCTCTGTGCACCTGCAAGCTCCTGTCTCGTCCTCCTCCTCCTCAGCTGGCGACAGGAGGGSTCTGTTACGCCTCATGGTCAGCAGGGAGTGAAAGTCTGATGTTCTCTTTGCCACGGGGCTGAGGGACTGGGAAACAAAAGTGGATTCTGAGGACAAGTGGGTGCTGGCTGGGCTCCTCCCTCTGAGATCCGGCTTGTCCAGGGCTGAATTCCTGGCAGTTCAGAGGCTCCAGATTCCCTTGGCATCACTGAGGAGTGATGTCCCACAGCGCCAGCAAAGCCCCTCGAGCAGGGACACAATGGAGACCATGGACACTGTGGAGACACCATGGACATGCCATGGACACACCATGGACACCATGGAGACAACGGACACACCATGGACATGCCATGGAGACAATGGACACACCATGGACACACACCATGGACACCATGGACATACCATGGACACAACATGGACACAACATGGACAGACCATGGACACGCCATGGGCACACCATGGACAGACCACGGACACCATGGACACCATGGACACACCATGGACACATCATGGACACACCATGGACACCCTGCCTGTGCTGTGGCAGAGCTCCCCAGACCCCTATCCACAGTGTCCCTGGCAGAGGGTCCCTCCCCACCCTGTGCCACCTGCCAAGCTCTGCAGCGCTGTCCCTGGAGCAGAGACTGCTCCAGCTCTGTCAGAGGAGCCCATGGCCAGCACTGAGGGCTAGATGGACACACCCATGCAGGGGATGCTGCACAGGGCTCCAGCCTGCCCCATCCTGCAGCCTGCTCCTCTCCCAAACTGCAGCGTGCTGTGGAGGCAAAGCCACGCAGTTATTGCAGAGCAAACCTAGGAGGAGACAAACGTGCTGGCAAAGGAGCAGGGAGGGGGTTTTGTGGATGCATTATTGAAGCAGATGGGAATTGCCCGGAGCAAGAGGCAGCGGAGGGTAGGGAAGGCTCCTGCACGATGGCTCACGCTGCCCACCAGCTGTGTGGGCTGAGCAGGGGACCAGGATGCCCATTGACTCCTTATGGCATTCTCAGTGACTCATTTGTCCACGGAAGCAGCACACCCACAGCAGCTGAGGCAGCCTGTCCTCCTCCCCAGGCTGCTCTGGCACAGCGGGGCCAGCCGGCCCCTTCTGCCCAGGGATGAGAGCCTGGCAGCAGCCCAGGGCACTGTGCTCACTCTGTGCCTCCCTTCACTGGGGGAAGGAACACCCTGTCAGAGACCTTGCCCTGCTCTGTCTGCACTGCCTGACACCCCAGCCTGCAGCCCAAACCTTCCCCTCGCTGCTCCAAGGGCAGTGTCCCCCTGTTCTGCCCCAGAGCAGCCTGGCACGAGGCACAGAGAGCCATGGCACCCAGGGGGAAGGAGCTGCACCGTCCAGCACGTGTCCCTCACGCTCACTCCTCTCTGAGCTCGGCTTCCCCGGCACTGACAGCTCTCACACGGTGCTGGCAGTGTCTGTCACAGCCCATCCATGTCACCCCACTGGCCTCTCACTGCCCCACCTGCCTCATCCCTGCCTGACAAGCTGCCTGCAGTCCTGGTGGTGCTGTTTGGGCTCCCCTCCCTGCCCATCTGACACTGGCAGGACAGCAGCAGGAACTGTATCCCCACCACCGTGGGGTATCGGCTGTATCCCCACCACCATGCTGCCAGCTGCTCCCAGGAGCTGGGGTATCTCCTATATCCCCACCATCCTGCTGACAGCCACTTCCAGGAGCAGAGGTATCTCCTATATCCCCACCATCCTGCTGCCAGCTGCTCCCAGGAGGAGTGAGGGGCATTGGGGTGGCAGCTGAGACCCAGACTGGCCTCATCTTCCTGCTGATCCTGGCTCTGAGCAGGGCAGCTCCTCCTGCCTCTCCCTGGAGGCTGCTCGCAGTCTGGGTGCRTCTCTTCCTCTCTCTATTTTAACAGCCTCATCCCAGAGACGAGCCATGATCACCAGAGCAGGTCCTGATCCTCCTGCACCAGCAGAGCTGGCCAAGGCACTGATCAGTGGAGGGAGACGCTTTGGATCTGCAGCACTGCTGAGCAAGGACTTGCTGTTCCTCAAGCAGCTGTTGCTGGCAGGGATGTCCACGAGCATCTCCCAGGCTCGTGACTCGCAGCCTGCCAGACTGGCTCCGGCTGTCCCCAGGCCCCCATCTCGCTGCACTCTCCTCTCTGAGCCTTTCCCGCAGTCACTGGCCACCGCTGTCCCCAGCTGCTGCAGCCCTGGCTGGGCACGGGCTGTGGGAAGGGGCTGGAGCTCAGGTCCTGGAACCCCCTGGGCACAAACCCCTCCTCAGGTGTGCCCCCCTTGCCAGGTGGGCGAGCAAAGCTTTTGGGGGCYGGGGGCTCAGGGGGCTGCAGGCTGAGGGGTGGGCAGCAGGCACTGCTGCATCTCCCAGCCCTGAGCAGACCCTGCTCTGCTGCTCCTCAGCCCTTCGGCCCTGTGTTCCTGGGCAGGACACACTTCATCTCCAGCCAGTGCTAAAAATAAACCCTCGTTCCTCTATCCCGCCAAATAGGCTCTCACTGATTTTACCTGTTCCTCCTCCTCCTCCCCCTGAATCCCTCTGGAATGTGAAGTCAACTGTGGAGGAGCTTGGGGAGCTAGGGAGCTTGGGAAAATGTCACCCCCTGCAGCCCCTCTGCCTGGGAATAGCTGCTCTCCTCTGAACAGGCGGCACCGCTGGGGGAGAAGAAATGAAGCTCCCTGGTGGAAGTTTGCAGGCTAATTATTTATTAATGTCCTGACAGTGCAATCRCCGGCAGCGAGGCAGCCCCTGAGCCCCAGCAGAAGGATGAGGAGGAGGAGGATGGAGARCTCTGCTGCTGGGGCTTTCCTGCCRAGGAGCTCGGGGTGATCCGAYGCTGCTTCTGTCTCTGGCTGCTTYGGTTACCCACGGCTGAGATAAAGGGGGCCCATCCCAGAGACCCTGGGAAGTGCTGGGTGCTGGTCCCAGGGTGGTCCCCGGTCCCTCGCGGGTGATGGCAGCTGTGGGGCTCAGCCCCCCCAAAACAGACAGCGTTTGGATGCTGACTTGGCTGCAAGCAGCTCTTGTGCACACAGGAGCTCCCCGTGCGGGGATAGCAACAGAAATAATGCAGCAAATCACAGCTCGCGCAGCCTGCCTGGCACTTGAAAGCATCTCGAGAGCTTAAAAAGCTGCAAGATGCTCTCATTCCCATCYTCTCCGTGCTCCTGTGCTTTGGGCCCCCCTTGCCGAGGAGGGGGGAGCATCAATTTCCCCGGCAACGGGGCCGGGGCTGAGCGCGGTGCGGGAGGCAGCGCTGCCCGAGCGGRGCTGGGGCTGACTCATCGCCGTGCAGTATGCAATTACCACGGCAAGTGCAGGCCCCTGCTGTTCCGCACAGGTATCTGTGTCAGCCAGGGCTATTTCCAGCTCTCCCCGCACTCCCGGCTCCGYCGAGAGGTAAGGAACGCGGCCGCCTCGCTCCTCCGCCTGCCGCAGGGACGGGCACGAGTTTCCCAGGAGCGGCGAGCCGGGGGGGTTGGATATATTGCATCCCGACAGCCGAATTGCACAAGTGCGGGAGGAGGGAGGGAGGAGGGAGCGCTGYGCCTTTGCCCACGCGTTTGGCTGGGGCTGCGAGCGGCCGGCGGCTCGGAGCAGCGTTTGGAGCCGGAATCATCAGCGGTGCCGGTGGCGCTGGAAAARGAGCAGCAGGGATGGGATGAAGGCGGGTTTGGGGAATGCTCTGGCCTGAAAAGGCAGGGCAGGAAGCAGCAGAGCGGCAGAGCCTTTCCCTGATGGAGCAGAGGAGCGGGAGCTCTGTGGGGCAGCGTCTCTGCCTCCCCATCTGCACATCCAGTGCCTGCCCTACCCCACCACGCTGAGCCAAACCACGCTGAGCCAAACCGTGCTCACAGACTGAGCTTTTGGGACTCCCAAAATGTTTGCCTAACAGTTTGCTCACTGCTTTTCCCTCTGGCTGCCGTGAGTGGGAAGCAAGRAAAGCTCAGGTGTTGAGCACATCTTGGACAAGCTCCGAGCAAGGGATGCAGCCACAAGCCTTGATCGTGGCTGGGGTTTTGCAGTTGGGATCCCAGTCCCCATGGCCATGAGCAGAGGCAGCTGTACCATCACACCAGTGCTCTGACTGGGGAGCAAGATGGGTGCCCTTTCCTGGGAAGCCTGGGTGGGATGAGCCTGCCCATGGGGAGCAAGCCCAGCCTTGCACRGCCTTTGGGGGTTTTCCTGGGGTGCCACAGGTTTGCTGATCATCATCTTTCCCTGGAGGCTGCGATGTGGGAGAAGCCTCCACATGTGATGCGGATGTGCCTGGCTGGGCCTGCCCAGGACCGTGACACAATGGATGTGTGACATCCCTGGAGCCCTGGTGTCCCTTTCCACTGTCTGAGCTCGGGTTGTGTTCATCACCCATCTGGGCTCAGATGGACAGCCCTGCTGGAGGCAGGCATGGGGGAAAATTGAAAAAGGAGGGATGGATACATCCAAGGGGCTGGGAGGTGCCTCAACATCCCTTTGGCCTTTGCCTGAGCCGTGCCCACCAAAGCCTGGCCTGGGAGAAGCTGAAGCCACGGCCAGACCTGTCCCCAGCGTGGGCTGTGCCCTGCTCCAGGTGCCAGGCTGCACCCAGCACCTCCATCCCTCCCACACCCGCTGGCAGAGCCCTCGGCACGGGAGAGCTGCTACGGGATTTCACTGGAAAAAGCACATTAATCATCCTCAGCACCGCCTCCCTGGCCTTTGTCACAGTTTGGTGCCCCAGCACCAGCTTTAAAAGCATTATTTATTTTTAATAAAAGCTGATGTAAAGAGCGGCGTTGGCGGGATGATAAAAATAAAAATGCAGTGGTTGTCACAAGTGTCAGCATCCCTGGGAATGGGGTCTGGCAGTGCCCGGCTGCCCGCCCCTCCAGCCTGTGTGGCTGCACAGGAAGAGAGGAATCAGCCAGTAGTGCGTGCCTTGGGCAGCCTCTGTGCCAGGAAAGCAGCTCCTGCTCCTTATTTTAATACAGAGGTGCACTTCTCCGGTGCATTTGTAATTTTCTAAATGTTTAGTAACTTTAATTGCATTTACTGCATGAATAAATGGGCAAATGGGACATACAMAAATGTTGGGAAGTAAATTAGCTTAAGTCCCTTCATTAAAAGAACTATGTGTTATTAAAACRTCTGTGTTGCAATGTGCTGCTATCACATTAGCAACAGGAATAAGAAATCCTGTTTATCCCTACGAAACTAGATTTTCAGGGCACGGATCTGGCAGCGGCTGAGGCTGTAAACCACAGTGCCTGGCAGCATCTCCATTTCCCCAGGGAGCCCTGGAGAGTCACGGGGCAGCATTCCGTGTCCCAGGCTCCAGGGCAAGCYGAGAGCTGCATCCCGAGGCTGTGCCTGGAAAAGCTGGCCTCTGCTCCCCAGCCCCACGGTAGTGTGCCAGCAGGCAGGGGGAGAGGGAATTGTGCAGGAATTGTACAGGAAATGTGCAGGAATTGTGCAGGAATTATGGAAAAGCCTGCCTCTGCTCCCCAGCCCCACGGTGGTGTGCCAGCAGGCAGGGGGAGAGGGAAACGTGCAGGAATTGTGCAGGAAGGATGCAGGAAGGATGCAGGAATGATGCAGGAATGATGCAGGAAGCACACCTCGCTCTCTCCTGACCATCTTTTCTCTTTCCATCGCTTTTCCTCCTGGCAGACGGGAGCAAAGCTTGCCCGGAGGCCCTGGGCGAGCCCACCCCAGCTCCGCACATCGCGGYTGCCGCGGCTCTGCCCCCTCCGGGCGGGCGCACGGGTTTCTCCGCAGGGTTTCTCCGCAGATTTCTCCGGGTTTCTCCGCAGGGCAGGGTCACGGAGCCGCCCCGGGGCTCCTCTCCTGCTCAGGTTTCTCCCCGGTTTTCCGAAGGAGCAGCGGGGTTTGGATGCTGCCCGGCCGAGGCACATCGCGGCTGGCCATGGCTGGGACAAAACAAAACCAGCATTCACGGGCGGTCATTGAAATTCCCAGCAGCCGTTCCCTGCCGGCACACTCAGGTCTGTCCTCCTTCGCTGTCCTCAGGCACTTCCAGGGACTTTTTCCTGGGTGGCACAGGAGYWMRYYCAYMCMYRWMCCMWYCCYYCYYSSKSCWGRRRAAAAWWRRSCCYKSYKGGGKKGSMMKKSYCSSYTYMRRRGRKYMWTYMRGGSCMRSYKRGKKSYYYYCCCYKGSMRRWMMCCCMMMRKYMMCSRSCCCSKKKYCCMMMRSCMSCYYCCCSGSCCCMRSYYMMCCCCATTTCCCCGTGATGCTGCCCGAGCCCCCGAGGCTGAGCCAGGCTGTGGGGGCGGCTGCCCAGCCTGTCTGCAGCCCCTCCCCACTCTGCTGCATCGAGAGAACCCCCAGGACACGGGGTGAACCCTCAGGGAYGGGGCTGCGGGCCAGCCGAACCCACAGGAGCCGCGGCAGGAGCTGAGCGGAGCCCCAAGCACGGCTCACATGAGGAATAAATTGCTCTGGCACAGGATTCGGTCTGGTCGGGTTTAACCCCAGCCGTGCCTTGCCGCGGGGCTGCAGGCAGTGGAGCAGGCAGGGGCACGCCGGGCAGCACAGTCAGAGCCAAAACACTGCGGTTCTCAGCCCCGGGAGCCGAGGAGAAACGCTGCCTCCAGCCCAGCACGGCTGCGAGCACAAATGAGTTTAGCAGCCTCAATTTAATTCCCATTTGTACGTGGTGGGAAAAAAAAAAATTAAAAAAGAAAAAGAGGGAGAAGAGCAGAATCCCGGATCGGCGCTGGGATGGGGAGGTGTGAACCGCAGGCACGTGGGAGGCACGAACTGCAGGGGATGTGCCCTGGGGAAAAGGGGGCTGTGCTGGTGGCAGGGTGGGTGTCACAGGGACAGCACTGGGGCTGTCACTCMCGCTGGATGTGCCCAGTTCGTGTAGCTGGAGCCACCAGCACAAGGACACACCGAGCACGGAGCTCCCCATCCCAGGAAATCCATGGGGACCAAGCAGGGACAGTGCCCTGTGTCCCCCTGTCCTCACCCAGGGTGTCCRTGGGGCTGGATCAGACCTGGGTGAGGGAAGGTGTCATTTCCAGATACCAGGAACCAGGGCTTCGATTTCAAAAAATAAAGTGAGGTTTTCATCTGTGTTTGCTTAGCGAGTTAATGGCTTTATTATTTCTGATTTGATGCTCTTGTCCCTGATGGCCCAGGCACRAAAAGGGAGAGCTGATAAGAGCGAAGAGGCCCGGCCAGAGGGATGCTGGTGGCTGCTCTGTGCCTGGCATTCCCCGCCTGGATGCCTTCCAGGGGATTCCAGAAACGCTGTCAGCTCTGGGAGCAGCACTGTGGGCATGGGGAGGGCAGCAGCTCGGGGAGGTGAAAGCAGCAGGAGCCAGCCCCGATAAGAGCTGGGTTCTGCCCCGTTATGGCTGTGGGGAAGGCACCATGAGGAGCACAAGGTATTCCATACTTGGCATGACCTGCCTGGATCACGCTGTGCCTCTGGCCTCATCCTCTTTGGGAGACAGAAACCTCTCTGCTGGGGAGGAGAGGAGATATTCCCCTTCCCTGATATCCCTCCGTGCTTCTGGGTGACTGCTGAGGCCTGGGAGGCAGCTGGGACTGCCCCCAGCCTGAAGGAATCACACTGGAGCAGCCCAGCTTCTTTTCTCCAGCATTAGAATAAAGCAGAAATGTTTGGGCTGGATGAGCTGGTTTAGGTTTCAAAGACAACCCCAAACTCACTGCAGCCAGTTCCCCCAGTCTGGACAAGAATCTGGGCAAAAGGAACATTTCCTTTGCTGAGGAGATTTCTCCTCTTGCTYATCACTTGCTCCAAGTTTGCCAGTCCCACAGAGACGCCAGCAGAGCTCTGTGCAGCTGCAGGGTTAACATCTCAGCTCTTCCAAATAAATAGAAAATGACCCAGTTTCTTTATTTTCCTCTTTTCCCAAAGTCCAAACACCCAAAAAAATGAGATGGTAAGTGGAAGCCACAAATAGATTCCATGTATCCTGGCAGAGCTGGGAGATGAAAGCAGGGAAAACAGCTCCTGCCTCCCCTGCTCAGACCCGGGAATGGTGCAGCACATCTTTCCAGGGGTTGCTTTGCCCAGGTCAGCGAAGCAGGAGGGGTTTTGGGTGTGATCCCGGCTCAAATCTCCATCCCTGGCTCTTCCCAAGCTCTCCCCTCTGCCTTGCTCTGAGCATTAAGGTGAGCGRCAGAACGTGCCCAGCCTTCAACTATTCCTATCACGTCCCATCTGGAGACAGAAATCTGCCTGCTGGCTTTACAATTAAAATTGAAATGATTTGATTATGGGGCTTCATTAGTAAAAACAAACAGCAGGCAGCCTCCCTCCCTCTCCCCCCACATCCCCGCCCAGCCGTTCCTCCCCGGGGCTGTTTTAGGTAAATCCCAGCCGGCATGCGGCCGGGCTCATGAAAGGATTCGTGCCTGCAGCTTGTAGCTCCCGTGGGGAGCAGCCCGAAAGAGGCAAATTTTAGCCCCACAAATCCCCCGATTCGGGCAGAGATGCGGGAAGAGCCCTGACGGCTCGGTGGGCTGCATGGAGCGCCTGGCACAGCGCAGGGTGAGGGGGGCGGGATGTTCTCCAGCCCCTCTGGGTGTTTACAGACCTTGCCAAGGGGTGCCCGCAGCCCTTGGGGCTGCTGAATGGAGTCCAAACCCTTCATTCTGTGAGTCTCTGCACCAAATGGGGACATTTGCACCTCTACACCAAATGGGGGCATTTGCACCTCTGCACCAACCTGGCACTGTCATCGCCTGCTCCGTGTTCCTTCCCCGCAGCTGGAGCATCCCATGGGAAGGGCTGAGCGGGCACGGAGCGGGCACAGAGAGGGCACAGAGAGGGCACAGAGCGG
>NW_026623826.1:209423-224550 GCF_030028575.1 Malurus melanocephalus | reverse complement strand
CACAGAGCGGGCACAGAAAGGACACAGAAAGGACACAGAGCGGGCACAGAACGGACACAGAGCGGGCACAGAGAGGGCACGGAGCGGGCTGCCCGTGGCGTGTGCAGATGCTCCAGTCCCTAAAGCATTGGCAGTTCTGGGGGAAGCTGGAATTCAATGAACACTCGGGGCGTTGGGAACAGGCTGTGCGGGCTGGGAGAGGAGGAATGTTAATGAAGGAGGGCTCGGGAATGCGGCTGGGTTAGGGTGCACTCGCCTGGCTGCTCACTGGGACTGGTTTTCTCCAGCACTGACAGGACAAGGGGAATGGTTTCAAACTGGCAGAGAGTAGGGCTGGGTGGGATATTGGGAATATTTTTTCCCTGTGAGGGTGGGCAGGCCATGGCACAGGGTGCCCAGAGAAGCTGTGGCTGCCCCTGGATCCCTGGCAGTGCCCAAGGCCAGGTTTGGAGCACCCTGGGACAGTGGGAGGTGTCCCTGCCATGGCAGGGGTGGGATGGGATGAGCTTTGAGGTCCCTTTGAACCCAAACCCCTCCACAGTTCTGTGATTCTGGGGATTCTCCAGGCAGGGTAGGTGAGCTGGGAATGAAGCAGCCTTTCTGCCTCCTGTGCCTGATGCCAGGAGAAGGCTTTGGAATGGCTCGTGACTCTGAGCTGGTGGCCCTTTTGACGGGAGCTGTGGCCAGGGGTGTCTGTGCCATGCAGGGATGAGCTCTGCCAGTGGGGTCTGGTTCTGGGAATGGGATCTGACTGCAGGAATGTGCTGAGCCACAGCTGAGAGCCCTGTCCCCTCTGCCTGGGCAAGTGTCACCAAGCTAGTGGCACTAACAGCGTCGCTGTCCTACCCAGGCTTGCCCTGTGGGCTAAATCTTTAACCAGATCAAGGGTTTAACTTTATCAGTAGCTGGAAAAACGTGGCACCACTTCCCTGGGGCAAAGTATCWCGAGCTCTGCAGAAATCCCAGAAGCAGCTGCTTTTCCTGGGCCTCCCTCAGCAGCTCCTGTGCCATGGGGACCCGTGGGACCCTCTGGAGCAGGGAGCACCCTGAGCCCCATGCCAGACCCTGGCTCCCAGCTGATTTTCCTTCCACAATCACGATTTGCACAGCCTGGAGGAGCTGGCACYTCCCCAGGCAGGCTGTGCCCCTTCTGGTGGGCAGTGCAGGAGGAAAGCCACCACCAGAGACTCCTGTGTTCCCTCAGGGGAGCCCCCCGATCCCAATCCCCCTGCCAGCCCCCCCAGCTCCCCAGCCATGGACACCCTTCCACAGAGGGCCCCTGCACAGAGCAGGGTGATGGATTATTGTTATTAGAGGTGGAGAACAGTTTCTGTGCACAGCCAGGTGGTTCAGAGCAATCCGTCACCCACTGGCGAGGGGGGCTGGGCTGTCCCTCTGTCCCTCTGTCCYTCTGTCCCTGCCCAGGCGGGGGGGTTCGAGGCGGCTCCGGGCACGGCCGGATGCTGCCCTATCTGCTGGGCAAGGGCAGGGCTTTGGCAGCGGCACAGCCCAGGGCAGGGCACTGACCCGGGCTGATCCCGGCACCCCAGGGCATCCCGGGGGAGCAGGAGAGGGGACAGAGACCCTCCGCGTCCCGGGGATAAACCCGCAGCAGTCAGAGCTGTCACACGGCCTGGGCACAGCGAGGGGCTGAGAGGGGCTGGGGACAGGCTGGGGACAGGCTGGGGACAGTGCGGGGCTGGGGACAGGCTGGGGACAGCGAGGAGCTGATGGAGGGGCTGGGGACAGGGTGGGCACAGCGAGGGGCTGGGGACAGGCTGGAGGCAGGCTGAGGACAGTCTGGGGCTGGGGACAGGTTGGGGTCAGGTTGGGGACAGGCTGGGGACAGACTGGGGACAAGCTCGCTCAGCGGAGCCGCGGGGCTGGTGGAGGGGCTGGGGACAGGCTGTGGACAGGGTGGGCACAGCGAGGGGACAGGCTGGGGACAGGCTGGGGACAGGTTGGGCACAGCGAGGGGACAGGCTGGGGACAGTGTGGGGACAGGATGGGGACAGGCTGGGGACAGGCTGGGTACAGTCTGGCTCAGCAGTGCCCGGGGCTGTGCCAGGCAGTGCCACCACAGCGGGACACGGCGGCAGCCGGTGCGGGCTGCGAGGGGGGGCCGCGCTGACGGTCCGGCTCAACAAAGGTAGCAGAGCATGAAAGCAATTTCACACTTTATTAGACAATTCAGGTGCCAGCTGCACCAGCCTGCAGCGAGCGCTGCTGCTCACACCTCCCCTCCTGCCGCGCTCTCCGGGGGCTCAGCCCTTCCTCGGGCCACAAYGATCCCGCCTGGCACACGAGGGGACAGCGACAGTGGCCGGGGGCTCGCGCTGCTCCTCGCGGGCCACCTTGCTCCACACACGGGCAGGTGGCTGGGCACAGGGTGGCACAGGCTGGCTCTGCTCCGTGCCCGCTCAGCCTGGCACCGGGGGCAGCTCCAGTTGCGTTCCTAAAGCCCCTCGGGGCCGTGCCACCCTGCTCCTCCTGCCTCCCCTTTCCTCCCCTTTCCTGCCCTCTCCCTTTCTGCACCCAAGGTGAGGGGATGGGTCCGGATTTGGGATCCTGGGCTTGGGGTTTCCCTGGCAGGTGCTTTCTSCCACAGCTCTCTGTCCCCGGGGTGCCCCAGCACAGCCAGCGGGCACACGGACACYTGGGCACGCAGCCACCCTCCTGCCACCCCGGGCTGTCCCTGCCATGYGCTYTRCAGCCCCGCCGTGTCCCCRGGGAGCAGCAGCCACGCCGAGCAGAGCCCGTGCTGCCCCGGCACKCAGCCGGGCTGGCACCCGTGCCCCGGGGACACGGCCGCGCCTGTCACACCCCGCGGGTGGACAATATCCAAATGCCTGCACGTCCAGGATATGAATCAGCCCGGACAGCAGCGCAGCAGCCGCTCCAGGACACCCGGAGCTGCCCCAGAGGCTGCTCCAGCAGCCAGGCTGTGCCGGTGCCAAGTTCCGTGCGGGCTGGCGGGCAGGTCACGGGCAGCAGCGCCTGCCTGGCTCCGCTGCCACCTCCAGATCAGCCCCGGGCACGGCAAAACCCCCGCCTGGCATAATTTCCCTGTTTGCACGGCTCTGCTTCCCCGTGCTGAGCCATGGCACGGTGGCACKGGGCCAGGGCCGTGCCTAACCTTGACCTGCCCTGCCCGGCTGTCCCCCCGTGCCCCCCGCCCCTGGCATGTTCCACCGGGCCGGCCAGAGCATTCCAACCGGGAGAGCCTGTCCTTGACGGGCTATTTAAAGGCTCACTTGTGCTCTTTATCCCCCTCATGTTTAGGCTGGAAGAGCCCCGTGCCCTCGGGTGACTCTGAGTTGGCACTTCCAACTCAGGGCAGCAGCAGCACAAGAGTTTGAGTGCAATCAGGGGAGAAGGGGGGGATGTAGGTCCCCATGTCCGGCAGTCAAGCACCAGGACGTGCCCTGGGGAAGGTGCCCTGGCCATGCAGGCTGGCAGCAGGATGGGGGGAGCTGCAGAGCCCAGCTCACCCCTGTGGATCACCCCAAAGGCTGGAGAAGCCACACGAGCTCATTTCCCTCCTCCCGGCAGTGACCACCCGCTGCTGGATGTGCCCTCAAGGCCTGAGCACCCCAGATCTCCCTCCAGTGGGAAGATCAGGGCTCAGGCACCTGAGCATTCGGTGTCCCACTGTCACCTTTAACCCTCTGAAGGGTCTCGCTCCTGCGGGCTGTGGAGCTGYGCCCGACTGCTGCCATCTCCTGGCACAGGGCTCATTGCCCGARCATCTCGCTGAGCCGGCACGAAGGTGACTCGGGAGGGAAACCCGACCTGATGGGGATCGATTAGGAACGGAAAAATCCAGGGGAGCCATCTGCAGGGAGCTGGAGCTGGGAGCCCTGCGGCTGCGGTGAGCACAGACACAGCCCCTGCTCCATGCCCCTCGTCCCCCAGCCCACCCATGGGCCCATCCTCAGGAACCCATTAGCCTTTCCCCGAGCTGGGAGCATCCCCAGGACACGTCCCCAGCCCTGGCACTGCTGTSCCCTCCCTGAGCATTTCCTGGGCACAGGTGGTGCCCCCCAGCCTCCACACAGGTACAGAGGAGGGCGAGCCCCACAGCAGCTCTGCCTCAGAGCAGCCCCCAGCCCCACATGTGGGACATGCAGAGAGTGTCCCCAGTGCCCGGGGCTGTCCCTGGCACCCGCTCAGGGTTGGGTGAGGACATGCCATCCTGTCCCGCTGGGCAGCCCGCACCCACGGCTGCTCTGGAGAGCCCGCGGGGAGCCCGTGGGTGGCCGGGCAGGGTGGGCGGCTCGCCCCGGGCACGGCACGGCACGGCACGGCGTGCCAGCGCTCGCCAGCCGGCACGGGGCACCTTTGATGCGGGCAGAGCCGGAGCCCGGCGCAGCCGGGACGACGCCAGCGGGTCGGGGATGGGCAGCGGGCGGTGCCACCCCGGGGGCTCCTCGAGTCCCCTCGGGCTGCCCACCTCAGCCCCATCGGCATCTCCGAACAGCGCAACCRCGGGGAAACTGAGGCACGGCGCTGGGACACCTCGGGGATGGTGGGAAGGAGGGGGTCTCTATTCTAAACCGAGCCTTAGATCAGGACCGACACGGATTGATTCTCAAAAAAAAAACCCTTCCGTGGGACCTGTGCCAACCCCAAGAGTGCCTGCTCGGGTCGCAGGGGCACGGGGCGCTCCGGGAGCCCTGGGAACCGGGATCTGTGTCCCCCCGAGCGGGGCGCACCCCGGGCTGTCCCCCCGCACCAGCGCTCCCGGTCCGAGCCGGGCGGGCTCCGGGAGCGGGCGGGGGGCTCCCTCTGGCGGCTGCGGGTGCGCAGGGCGGGGGCTCGGCTGCCCAAGGGTTCGGGGGTTCTGTGCCCAAGAGCTCGGGGATTTTGTGCCCAAGGGCTCGGGGGTTTTGTGCTCCAGGGCTCGGGGGTTCTGTGCCCAAGGGCTCGGGTGCCCAAGGGCTCGGGGGCTTTGTGCCCAAGGGCTCGGGTGCCCAAGGGCTCGGGGGTTCTGTGCCCAAGAGCTCGGGAGTTTTGTGCCCAAGGACTCGGGTGCCCAAGGGCTCGGGGGTTCTGTGCCCAAGAGCTCGGGTGCCCAAGGGTTCGGGTGCCCAAGAGCTCGGGTGCCCAAGGGCTCGGGGGTTCTGTGCCCAAGGGCTCGGAGGTTTTGTGCTCCAGGGCTCGGGGGTTCTGTGCCCAAGATCTCGGGACTCAGGTGCCCAAGGTGCCCAAAATCTCAGTTTCCCAGGTGCTCTGGTGCCCAGTTTATCAGGTACTCATGTGCCCAAATTTTCATGAGCCCATCTGCCCAGTGCCTGTCTGCTCAGTGCCCGGTCCTCAGGTGCCCACCTGCCCAGATACTCAAGTGCCCCACGCCCTGCTGGGGACCCCTGTGCACCTTCACCACTCACTCCTGCTCCAAGCAGGGCCACTGCTGCCTCTCCCCCCAGGACACCCCTGTCACCTGCACGGATTTCAGCAATCACTGGTCACCGCAGCCCCTGCCCTGTCTCCCTGGTGCTGCTTCACTTTGTGCCATCGCACACACAGACACGGCGCCCTCCACCTCCCAAAAAGGTGCCTCCTGAGCGCCATCCTCATGCCCACATTCCCGGGCCATGCCCTCCAGGTGCCTCCCACCACCTTCCCAGCCCAGGGCTGCCTCCCTCCAGCATCTCCTGTGAGGTGTGCTCGGCTGCCAAGCTGGCTGCTCCCATCCTGTGCCCTCGGGGTGCCACGCTCATACGGGCAAGCTCCAGCCCGCGGGGTCCTGCACGGGGACGGTCACCAGGTAGCTGGAGGGCACATAGCCCCTCTGGCCGTTCACCTCCACCAGGCTCCACTCCGTGCTCCCTTTCTTGTCATGGGGCTCCAGCACCAGCACGGGCTGCCCTGCCTGCAGGGTCACCTCCTGCGGGCTCCTGGCTGCGAAGGAGAAGCCGGCAACCACCTGGAGAAGGCAGGGAGGGAGGGAGGAATGCCTTGCTGGAGCTGGGAGTTGAGGGGGGAAGGATGGGCAGGACAGGCCATTYTGAGAGGGCAGAGCAGCAGGGCCATGGATGGAGGGATGGGGACACAGCAGGGACAGTTCTGCCCTGTCCATCCCAGTCCCATCCCAGCACAGCTGGAAAGGCAGCTGGAATGGCTAGGAATGGCCCTGGGGATGTCCCCCACTCTCACCTGGAATGTTGGGGTGAAAGTGGCCATCTGGGGCCTGGGAGCTTCAGGGGACGCATAGGAATGTCTCCTCCTCTCTGCGTCACTGTCTATGCTCAGCAGCTGCTCGATGCCGGGCTGCTGGACTTGTACCGGGCTGTAGGGCCGGAGCTTGGCAGCAGGAACAAACCCTCGGGGGCCTGCAGGACACAGACACACACTGGGCATGGGGTCTGGCACACGTAGGGCCGGCTGGAGGACACAGCATGGACACTCTGGATGGTGCCTGGCACGGCACAGCAGCCCTGCCCAAACTACTCCAACACAAGGGCATATCCAGGAGAAAAGAAACCCCAAAAAGGAATTCCTTATGTTTCTGTGTGCACAGATCCTCCTTCCCCAGCCATGGCACTTCACGAGTGCTCCTTTTGGGGAACGATTCAGGAAACCTGAACCCTACAGCTGATGGCAAAGCTGAGTGGGCTTGGGCTGAGCCCAGCCTGGAAGGGAGGAGAGCATGGGCTGCTGTTCACCCAGGATAAGGAAAGGGTTCAGGTGGATCCTGAACAGGGRGAGGCTGCCCACAGTGCCCACGGTACCTCCAGCATCCACCAGCCASCGGCTCGTGTTGCCCTTGGTGTCGGCGCCCTGCAGCAGAGCCACGATCTGGCCCCGGAGCAGGGTCAGGTCCAGCTCCCTGCTGCCGCTGACRTTGCTGGTCACCTGGTAAAGCTTGTCTGGGCCGTGCTTGCTGACCAGGGAAAGGACCTTCCTCTCCTCTGCAGGGGTCAGGGGCTGCAGGAGAGACAGACAGGGGAGCACTTGGTGACACACGCAGGGAACTGAGGCCATGCAGGTGCTGTCCTTTGTCACATCCCAGGGACAGCTTAGGGGAACAGACTCCTTCCCAATCCCTGCTCCACCCCAGGTTTGGAGAGGAGTGTCCAGAACCAGCAGGGCTGAGCTGGTTCATCYCTGGGCATTTCCAGCCAGCTGCACTCAGGGGATGGGGGAAATCCTGTGGCAATCCCCTGGGTCACTTGCTGAGCCAGCAAGGGGGATTTTCTGCACTGGGAAGGCACAGTCCAATCTCTCTTTATCCAGCTGGCCTGAGASCTGCCCCTGGCAGCCCCTACCTGTGTGCCAGGGCTCGGTGTGACCGTCTCAAAGGCCTGGCAGAARGAACGGAGCTGAGCGCCCGACTGCTGCAGGGTGTCTTCCATCAGCTTCCAGAAACTGGGCAGGGCCAAGTGCCCGTGGGGCAGCTGTGGAGACAGACCCAGGTCAGGGAGGGCCCTAAGGCAGAGCTCTGGGTAGGGTCAGAAGGGAAGAAGGAAGACGCAAGAGACCAGACCAGGCCGCTAAATTCACCTGGAATATGTGATCAAAGCTGCTCCTCTCCGGTTTGAGCTGCCCCTTGTTCTCACCCTGCTCCTGTGCTCCAGCCCAGGACATTTGACATCCCTCCCTCTCCACATTTACATCAGGGAGGAGTTCAGGGAGACAGCTCCCAGGGGATGGGGTGGAGGGAGGCTGTTCCCCAGCCCAGAGCTGCCTTTCTGCTCCCTGCCTCGCTGGCACGGAGCTCTCAGGAGCTCGGAGCTCACACTGATCTCTCAGGCAACAGCACACCAATAAACCACCAGCAGTGCCCACAGAGAGAAAGCAGAACAGTCCCTGGCAGTGCAGAAGGGAAAATTTGGCTTTCCCCAGGCAGGGAAGAAGAGAGATCTTTACAAATGTGTCTGTGAGAGCAGGTGGGACACAGCAAAGTCACCTCCTGGTGACTGGGAGGCYTCCAAACCTGAGGAAGGGTGCCTGGAGGGTCCCACTCACCTGCTGCAGCTCCTTCTGTCCCTGCTSCAGCACCTGAGCAGCCAAATCCAGCTGCAGGGCCCCGAAGGAGCGCAGGATCTGCCCCAGGAGCTGCAGGGCCCCCTGGTTGAAGCGCGGSAGCTCGGCCACCAGCAGCTCGTTGATGGCCAGGTAGGTGTTCATGGCCGCCTCCTCGTCGTAGCTCACGCTGCCCATCTCACTCTTCCTCTCCTGGATCTCCTCATAGTCCAGCAGCTTGTCCAGGCGCTTCTTGACCAGCTGCTGGGGCCCCTCCAGCGTGTCTGAGAGGCTGCACAGGGGCTGCCACACCAGCCTGTCCATGCGCTGCTTCTGCAGGGGACAGAACCCCGATTTCCATGTCAGCCCCTCAGACGGGAGCAGCTGCCTGTGCAGGGACAGGGGGAAGGGGCTGGGGACATGTGGAGTGGGGACATGGGGATACCTTTCCCAAGGGCACACGGATGGCAGCCCCAGGATGCCTCCCTTGGTGGGGAGCAGTCACACCCGAACAATTCCAAGCTTGTGCTCCATGGAAAGAGCAGGACAGGGCCCTTTCATGGSTCAGCCCAGCCCCAACTGAGTCTGTCCCCATATCCCTGCCCAGAGCCCATTTAGGGCCCTTTGCCCCTGCCTGGGGCTGCTCTGGTCCCTCTGTGTCTCCTGTGGGTGGCCCAGCTCCTGGAGGCACCCATGGGACACACACTGCAGCTCGCCCCAGCCCTGCAGCTGCTGCAGTTGTGTCTCTGCCCTCCCCGGAGCTGCTCCCTCTCCTCACGTGTCAGGAATTGCTGATGGATCCCATTATTCGCTCCTGGCTCTGCCTGCACCATTGGGCTCTGGGGACACTGAGGACACTGCTCTGGGGACTGGGGGAGCAGYCAGTGCCCTTGTGGGAGAGCTGAAGGAGATGTGCAGGGAGGGAGCACTCACAAACTCCGGGAAAACAGCGCTCTGGAGGTGCTGGGAGAGGCGGCGACACTGCTGGGCAGGGCCCTCGTCCATCTGCAGGTCACAGTGGTGTGGGGTGGGCAGCAGGAACGCCTGCAGGGGAGGAAAAATCACAGTCCCTTAGCTCCCTGCCAACCCTGCGTGGGGAGCCCGTGTCAATCTGTTCCTGACCAGCTCCTTCCAGCCCAGAACTGCTGCTGAGCCCTCGGCCATTCCGAGCCTTTCCTGACAATGCYGTGTCTGGGGATTGCAAGTTTTGCCAGCACTCAGACTTTCATTTCCCTCAGATGCCCCAAGGGATTTCCATGAGAAAATCGTAGCAGCTGCTGACCCAGGTGATTTCAGMAGGGAAATCTGCTGTCAGGACTGATCTGGGGACATTTCTGCCTTATACACATTGCTGAATTGAATTCCCAGGCTGAACAACAGCCGGCCTTTTCAATCATTTAAGACCTTGAAATAATGGTAACTTTAAGGACAGATTATTCTCACATGACACCGGCTCAGTCTTGTCAAAGCTCAGCTTTGGTTCARGCTGCCCTGGACCTGAGCAATCCTGGGATATTGTGCAACTCCCTGACACAACAGCACATCTCAGCTGAGCTGCGAGTTCAGAACATCCCCACCAGCTGCTGCAAACATCCTACAATCCCAAGGAGCAGCTCCTGGGGCCTGGATGGAGCCATCCCCTGGCCAGAGGTGAAGGTTTTACCTCCAAGTGACCCAGGTAGGATGCCACGTTCTCCTTCAGCGTGGCCACGCTGGATGCCACACACTGGAACTTCTCTTCCAGCTCGTCATACTCCTTGTCCTCYGTCTGCAAGGGGAGAGGCAGCTTGTCACCAACCTGGGCAGGGCTGATGGCCCTCACTGGGGGCTGAAACAGCAGCCTGGCACCTGCCTGGAGCTCAYGGGGCTGGGGACAGGCAGGGCAGACCCTAAAGGACTCTGTGAATCTGGAAAAGGGCCAAAGTGCCAAGGGTGCAGGCAGTGATGAGGCTCTTGAGTGATCACTCTCAGTGATGAGGCTCTTGGTGTGGTTGGGGTGCTGGGGAACACTGGGGTGTCTTTCCTTTTGCTGGGAGGATCCTGGAGGCCCCTGCCATGCTCTGGGATGGGCAGTGAGGTGTCCCTGTGTCCCTCCTGTCCCCCAGTCCTTGGGATGATGGAGGAGCAGCAGGAAGCACCAGCCACCCCACCCCACTCCATGATGGCCCCGTGCTCCCCGTTCCCCTCTCGGGGCACTTCGGGAGCAGCAAAAAACCCCAGAAATGACCCAGAAGGGGCAGGTAGAGGCTGAGGGCTGCCCACCTTGGCCACGATGCCAGCCTCGTGCATGAGCAGCCGGCTGAGGCGCGTGGTTTTCTTGGCGATGGAGTGGGTGTTGAGGCGCGCCAGCCGGTCCCGCAGCGTCAGGTGCTCGGCCTTGTTGTATTTGGTCGCTGCCTCGGGTGGGAGGACAMAAAATAGGGGGAAAGAAGATCAGAAGGGGAGATTTCATGGCTGAGCAGGCAATGAGGGTGAGCAGCACAATGGGGCTGATCGACAGGATAAGCACGAGCCACATTAAAGAGGGAAAGGAGAAGGAGAATCAAAAAGAAGGGCGAGCTCCCATCTGTGGGGAGCCTGATTTCTCCTATCCCGAGGGCAGCACTGTTATTCCCAGTCCTCCAGACCCAGGAATGTGGACAGACTGGTTTTGTCCTCAGCCCCCCATGCCACCCTGCAGCYTTCAGGTCTTGCCCAGAGTGGCATTTACAGGACCAGAGCAGTTCCAGGAGCTGTCTGCACGAATCTGTGGCATGGTGGGTGGAGGGCAGGAAAGCTTTGAACGGATTTAAGTGGGAATTAGTGCCCAGGAGACGAGTGGGGCTGGGCTGGGATCCGTTCCCCCGTTGCACCAAGCCCCCGAGCACTCACCCACTTCCCGGCGCCGTTTGTACTCGTTGATGTTGGCATTGACCTGGGCCATGGCACGAACYGCTGCCTGCAGGGCTGAGTGGGCACTGGCACTGCTCGGGGTGTTCTCCAGGATCTTCCCCAGCAGCAGAGGGTATTTGGTGACCCTCTGCACCGGCATCACCAGGAAGAAGCTGAGGTCTGATGCGCCCGTGTGAGGCCTGACAGAGAGRGGAGCTGCTCAGGGTTGGTGTACAGGGCTGCCTTGCTGCCCTGCTGCTGCTTCTCTGGGGGTGTTTGGGGAGAGAGCAGCCCAGAAGCTGTGGAGGGTTCTGGCTGTGACCCCTTGGTCCCCTGCCAGCCCCGAGGGCAGTGCCAGCCCCTGCTGGGTGCCCTGCCTCCCTGAGCAGTGCCGTGCTTGTCCGGCTGTGGGACATGGGGTCAGTGCTTGTTCCGTGGGCAGCAGGGAGTGGGGTGCTGACAAAGTGATTCCCTTTCCACCCACAGGGATCTCTCATTTGGGAATTGCATGGCCTGGCCCTGAGCAAACCCCACTGCCACTCCTGCTCTGCCTGCTCTGGGAGTTTGTGACCCCCAAACAGTTCAAGTCCCCCAGACCAGCCAGTGTCTCTCTGGTCAATGTGGGGAACTTGTGCCCTCCCCTGGGGGTGGCAGCAGTTGTGGATTTATTTTCAGTCCCCACAAAGGATTGCAGTCCCAAGGGTGCAGGACAGGCTACCAGGGATGACACCAGGAAATGCCACAGAGGTGGTGGCCACGCTGTGACACCCAGCCTGGTGACACAGATCCACGCAGGAGAAGGGCAAAGCCAGGATGGAAGAGGGGTCAGGGAGGTGGCAGACACCTACACGGTGACGTTCAGGGTGTCCAGGATCTCCTCCTGCAGCCGTGGCTCCCTGCGGTAGCTCTCCACCAGCTGCAGGGCGTGCTCGTAGCTGGCACAGTAGGTTTTGTAGACAGCCTCCATCTCCTCCTTGAACTCCTGGAACAGGGTGCCTGGGGAAGGAGGGCGAGGCTGGGGAGGAGGATCCCTCCCTGGGKCTCAGAGGAAGGCAGGGGCTCCCCCAGCCTGCTGGAAGGGTGCAGCCAGCAGAACAATGCCAGCCCGGCGTGCCAAGCTGTGCTCTGCCCTCGTGATGTCCCCATCACCATTGCAGGCTGGGCAGGCCAGCCTTGCCCCTGGGTGGACAAAGCTGTGGTGGCAMCAGCTCTTCCCAGAGCCAAGGCAGGGCCAGGAGGTGCCAGGGCAGGGGCCTGGGCTGGCACAGACCCCCATGGTGGGCACAGGCAGCCCCTGGCACTGCAGCACTTACTGATGCAGAGCAGCTGCTCCTGCCCCCGGCCGGCCGTGTCCTCCAGGCCCTTCAGGAAACGTTGGGACATATGGAGGATGTCATCAGTGTTAGAGAAGAGTCCTTCCAGATCCAGCTCGGGCAGCTGAAGGCACAAAGATGGCCCAGGCTAAGCCAGGCAGCTCAGAGATGACCGTGTGTTTTAGAGGTACCCCTGGTGACCCTCCAAAGCCAGGCAGCTCAGAGATGACTGTGTGCTTTAGAGGCACCCCCAGTGACCTTCCTTCCATCTGCCCCAGGACACCCCAGCATCTGCAGCAATGTCTGTTCAGGAGATTTTGGGAATGCTGAGCCCTGCCTATGCTCCCAGCTAGGACAGGGTTAAAGTCACGGGGTGGCTGTACTGGGTCAGAGGCAATGTTCATCCACTCCTGACCCCAGTGGCTCAGGGGGAGCCCAGGAGGGTGGAAGGTGAGCACACGGTGATCTCCCTGGTGATTTGGGTATGTCACATTCACCCTCCAGCCCCAGCCCCTGGGCACGGTACCCCGTGTCACCTGCTTCTTCTGGAGGTGTGCCCTGATGTCCGACACGCAGAGCTGGAGGTTGTGCACGTAGCTGGCCTCGGTGGTGATGAGCTCCTCCACGGCCAGGCGCTGGCTCAGCTCCATCTTGTCACTGGGCATCACCTCTTCGGTGGCCTCTTCGCTGTCAGCTGCATCCTCAGGGCCGGGCTCTGCACTCGCCATCTCAGCAGGGCACTGCAGGGGTGGCAAAGGCAACCTGGGACTGGCGCTGCAGTGCCCAGCCCAGCTCAGTGCCCGTGCTCCCTCCCCTGTGCCCATGGCACCCCACAGCTCATCCCCAGTGACACTCAGCCCATCTGCATGAACCAGCAGGGCACAGATGACACTCGGAAACCATAAAACCATCAAGTGCTGCCAGGCAGGAGCAGGAAGGTGCAAACACCCACGTGTGGCGGACAGGGGACTCGCCACACACACATGCCCACACTCCAGTGACCACGTGTGGGGCTGGGGGGCACACAAGGAGGCCCCCAGGTGCCAGCAGGGGTCTGGCAGCTCCCCCCAGCACTGGCACTCTGGTTTGCCACCCCTGCTCGAGCTCCTTGCTGCCGGGACAGTTCCCTCCCCGCCTTGGCTGTCRGCGCCTGGCACCTCGCCTGGCATTCAAGGGTCCTGCTCAAAGTACAAAGAGCGGCTCTGCAGTGCTTGAACAAGAGATGCTTCTGTGACAGCGAGAGCTGCTTTAAAAGCCACCAGGACGGGGGGAGAAGTGGGCAGATCTGCTGACGCCTCTGCCAGATGCACTGGTGGCCCCTGGTATGCGATGCCAGTGCCCTGCGTGGCACCGCACGCTCCCCTCTCTCTCTGCCGTGGAAAATCTGAGCTGATCCCTGATGTTTTCTTCTCAGGACTCATGCTCTGCTCTAACTGATACCAGGGAGGGTAGAGCAGGGCCCAGAGCATCACAAGCAGTGTTTGGTTCCTGKCAGGAAGGCCTGGAGAGAGAGAGGCGTGGCACAGCTGGGCCGGGTCCAGAGCCCGGCCAGACGGGCAGGAATGCTGCCAGGCCTCCCRCTGCCTGCGGAGGAGGAGGTGGACAGCAAAGGCAAGGCAGAGGTGGCCCGGCAGGGTGAAAGACAGATGGCACAAGCAGCAGCAGCACGGCCTTTGCCCTGCCAGGCTGCCACACGCCGGGTGCCTGCAGCCCCGCTCCCGCTCCCACCGGCTCCGGCTATCAAGTGACTGATGTGGCTGCGAGCCGTGGGCAGGGCCACTGGCCCCTCCTGGCACACGCCCACTGCTGTGCTGGAGGAGAGCTGGCCTTGGCACAGCACGCCAAGGGAGATGGCATCGGACCTCCTCCTGCCTGAGCGGGCATGTCACCCTGCCAGCTGTCATCCCTGCCCTCTGCGATTTGGCTGCCTCCCCTGCCCGTGGTGTGGCACTGGCTGCTCTGGGACACGGAAAACAGGGGACTTTCCTGGACTCCTCTGGGTGCTTCTGACATGTGCAGGCAAAAGGATCCCCTGTCCCATCAAGGACTGTTGGACAAACTCAGTGCCCTCTGCCTGGGGTGACAGCAAAGTCCTTATTCAGTGGAAGGGTTGCAAGGAAAGCCCTGATCTGAAACACCCCTCGAGCCCGGGAGGGAAGCCCTCAGCTCAAGGCATGCCAGTATTGGGGTGTCCCTGGTCCTGCAGCAGCATCCCCGGAGCACACGCTGCCCTGGAGGCTTTCCCCAGGCTGAGAAAACCTCCCAGCCTTCCCTCACCCCCCTGGCCTGAGACCTCAGAGGGACAAGGGAACGGTGCAAAACTGGAACGCAGCATTTCTGGGCAGCGCTGGACCGGGCACAGAGCGCAGGAGCAGGTTTCGCTTTCCCAGCGCCCCCTCCCAGGCAGCTTCCCGCATTTGAGCTGTCACTTCTGCCTCGGCGGCTGCCAGCATCCCTGTCCGTGAGGGGGCTCCGAG
The DNA here is from genome assembly GCF_030028575.1 of Malurus melanocephalus. Classification (NCBI taxonomy): domain Eukaryota; kingdom Metazoa; phylum Chordata; class Aves; order Passeriformes; family Maluridae; genus Malurus; species Malurus melanocephalus. The sequence continues at coordinate 209,921 of NW_026623826.1, read as the reverse complement.
CATCCCTATCCATAACTGGGGGGCTCCGGGAATCCCTGTCCATGAGGGGGCTCTGAGCATCCCTGTCGGTAACGGGGGGCTCCGGGCATCCCTGTCAGTAAGAAGGGAGACCCCATAACACGGGGATCTGAACATCCCTGCCCATAACACGGGGGTCTGAGCATCCCTGTCCATAACGAGGGGCTCTGAGCATCCCTGTCCGTAACGCGGACACCCGGCCGCTCCCCGGCCCTCCCCGACACCCGCGCACAGGGGTCTCCGGTTCCTTGCCCGCGGCTCTCACCGCGTCCCAAGGGTGTCAGCCCCGCTTCTCAGCCAGCCCAGCCACTCCTCTGCCTCCCGAAACCCCCGGGCCCGGCTCTTACCTGCGGAGCGGGCGGGGTTGCGCAGGTCGCCGTGCCCGGCCGCGGCCGCGCTGCYGCTGCTGCGGGCGGTGACACCGCAGCCGCACCGGGCTGGAACGGGGGAATCCCGAGCCGGGGATGATCCCGAGCAGGG
>NW_026623826.1:200311-208576 GCF_030028575.1 Malurus melanocephalus | reverse complement strand
GCCAATAACAGACACAGGTCCCCGCTGTCTCCTCGGCGTTGTTGCCGCTCCAATGCACAGCCCCGGCGATGCCCYGCTGTTCCCACAGCCCATCCACAAACGCACAGGATTCCCGCCGTGTTATCCCAAGGTCATGCATGTCCCCGGCGCTGCCCCTCTGCTCTGCCGTYCCTTAGCAGCTGCTCAGCCACGGGAACGGGGGCAGAGGAAACAGAAATGAAAATATAAGCGAGGAACTGGTTGCCAGGATTAGGGCATGGGGAGTCAGTGGCTACTTGGCACGAAGTTGGGTTTTTTTTCTTGCTGAGGTGTTTGCGTCCTTTATAAACAAGCTGTTGAGAGGAGAGGCTGATCCTTGGCCAGCTCCCGCTGGGAGCTCAGCCTTGTCCTGACCACAGGGAGGGGATGGCAGCACCTGGCTTTTTCCAGGCTGACCCACAGTGTGCAAAAATGTCACTGAGGAAGAACTCGGARTTTTTCAGTGACTCATTCCTCACTGCCATGTCCAACAAAGCCATCAAGACACATCACAGCCGCTTTGCTCCTATCAGCACATTGTGGATGGTCACACCAGGACAGGAACCACGCTCCAGTGGCTGCCGAGGGAGTCCCTGTAGAGCATTTCTCCCTCCTCCCCAAACACCTTCATCCCACTGAAGCAGCACAGCAGGACCAGAGCAGCATCCCCAGCCCCGGCTCCACCCGGCCAGCTCACAACACGGGTGTTCCCTCAGGCGTATTTCCCATTCCCGTCCAATTTTTCAGAGGCTGAATAGCCTGGCTCCAGCGAGTTCCTTGCAGGATAGGCTTGTTCTCTTTCCTGACAGCTCCTTCCCTCAGCACAACTGTTTCCTTCCTGCCCCGCTGCTGGTACCACACACCTCCCGTGCAGCCCTGGATGGGACTGCGGCTCTGTCACCTCACCTGGGTGGCTCAGGGAGCACCGGGAGCAGCGTGGCAGTGCTGTCACCACTCCAGGGCTCCCCTGAGGTGTGAGAGCAGGCTGGCTGTCCTGGCCGGCTCTCCTTACACGAGGAAAACAAACAGGCGCCGCCTGGTCGAGCACAAGTGTTTGTGTCCCAGGGTTGTGCTCAGAAGCCAAACTGAAGTGTCCCAGCAGGGTGGGCTGTCCCCTGGCAGTGCTGGCACTGGCACCTTGCTGGGTGTGCTCCCACCCTGCCAACACGAACCTGGCACTCCCACCCTGGGATCTCCCGTGGGTGGGATCACTGTGCAGCTGCGGAGCCAGGCAGGTCTGGCTTCTCCTGCGACAGAGCCAGCTTTGTGCAACCCCATTGCAAAACTGTTTCTCACTGAGCAAGGGTGAGCCACCTCCACCTCCATACCCGCTGCCACAGCAGGAGTGCTCTGCCAGCCCTTTTCTGGCTGTATTTAAGGAAAAAAACAACCCCGTGGGACTGGTGAGACTCGATCCCCTGTGACACTCCTTGAGTGATGAGCACAGCCTCAGCCCAGAGAAACACCTGATGATGGCTCCGTGCTCCAGCTCAAAATAGAATGTGGTAAAAGCCTCAGGAACAGGGAGGTGGATGGGAAACAGGAACATTTGTCTGCCCACTCAGGCAGGGAGCATCACCTCACCCTRGAAAGGGTTATTGCCACCTCACATCTCACCCTGAACTTGCTGGCTCCTGGAAAATCTTTTGCTGTTTTGCCTTTTCCCGACTACTGCAAATGTTGACGCTCRGGATATTGGGATGAAAGCTGAAGCCATCAGGGGGCTCTCTGGGAACGCAGCAGACAAGCTCGCTCAGAAAATAAACACAGCTTCCAGCCATGCAAAGCACCACAGTTCAGGCTCTGCCTAAGAACAGCAGGCGGGGCTCCTCTCCCGGCAGCAGGTTTGCACAGGAAAGTTCCATTTCCTCTATTTAATCTCTTCCATTATTACTGCTCTTTGGATTTTCTTTCCCTTCTAGAGAGGACTCGGTGACCACAGGCTGTTATCGGCCATTCAGGGTGGAAAGGAAAACACGGGGAGAAAAACAGCAGCTCAAGAATGTGCTCCCAGGTGCGTCCTAATCGCACAACTTCCTCCCACACTGCAGGGCTTGGAAGTGAACTTTGCCTGCAGCCCCACCGCCTGTGTGTGCTGGGCAAGGCAGGGCAGCTCCAGCCACTGGAAAGGAGGAAAAACCTTCRAAATGAAAGGTTTGCATTCTGCTGAGCTCGCCATCAGCTCCTGAAAAACCACACAGATGTCATTCCTCCCTCTTCCTTCTTCCCTTCCCGGCTAATGTGCTTAAGAGGGAGGGAGGGCTGTGCCTGCCTGCTTGGGATAATCCCATGCAGGTACTCGGCCAGGGCTGCCAGGCAGGTGGAAATGGTGTCAGCCTCAGTGGTCTGGGTGAGGGACAGACTTCAGCCTGCACCACGAGGCAGAGCACGGCCTAAAAATAAGCAGACAGGATTTGATCCAGGCAGAATAAATGAAGRGTCAGCTCTTTATTCCCAAGAGGGTTATTTAGGGGCCTTGCATGGGCTTCTTTCATGGAGGAGGCTTCAGAACCTCTTGGGCTTTCCAAGGCTACAGCAGCACAAGCCTCCTGTATTCAGGTTTTTGTGGTTGAAACTTCACATCCTCCAGCCTCTGTGGTCCTTCCCTCTCTCCTCTGCTGCCTTGCCTTGCTTTTCCTATCCCAAAATCCCCATTTCCCTCCCAGGGCTGGTGACTCTGTGCCTTTCACCCACTTGTCCCAAGTCCCTGCTGCCAGCTGAGCCAGCTGGTGGTGACAACAGCTCAAGGAGAAAGCCAAAGGCTGGTGTGAGGGCACTGAATCCTGAGATATCCCTATTTCTGCCCTGACAGAGGATCCTGCTCTCTCAGGACCAGCGTGGAGGATGCAGAGATGTGCACAGTCCTGGGTGGGAATGCAGGGTGAGATGGAGGTGTCTGTAGCACCGTGCAGCTCTGGAAGGAAGGACAGATATCTCCAGTCCAGTCCAGTCCCAGACTGGGCCACCCACACCCCATCATGGGGCAGTGCCAGTGACAACAGTCCTGGCCCAAAGCATCCCCCAGGTCACCCCACTGAGGGCCTTCTGCCTGCAGCAAGGAGGTAACAAGACATGAGGAAAGCAAGAAGAGTTCAGAAGATTCTGGTGGCTTCTGCTGATTACTCATTTCCACTGATCCAACCAACATCTCCTCCCTGCCTGACTTTGTAGGATTTGTGCTCCTGCCGCGTCATCACAACCACCCACCCATGGAGCTGGAGCTCCACGTGAGCTCCTCCTCCTCCTCCTCCTCCTCCCTGTGGGCACCCCGGGCACCCCCTGCCCACAGCCACCCCCGGGTGCTGCCACTCCCCTGTGCAAGGTGAGGGTGTGAGAAACCAAGCAGAGGAACATCCCCAAGAGAGTCACCTCCTCCTTTGGGATCAGACACCGCTGGAGTCCCACCAGCTCCTCCAGGCAAATTCCTGCCGGAGTGGTTATTCTGGAGTCACAACAGCAGCTGCTGCCTGCGCAGGAGGAGCTGCAGGAGCTGACTTCTCTTGCTTCAGAGAGAAATGAGGGGTAGGAGGGAGATGAGAGCCCCTGAAAGCTGCCGAGCCAGTCCCTGCGCAATCTCCCCATCCCYTTTCCCTCTGACGCACCCAGGAATGCCTGTGCCATGACAGGGCTTGTGCCAGCTGCTCCTTGAGAGGATCACTGGGTGCTTGTTTCACTGCTGGAGGCACAAACCCAGCCCAGGGGGCTCGGCTGGGTCTCACACGCAAAGAAAGACCTCGCTGATCACCAGCTGCATGTTCTGTTGGGAAGCAGAGCAGGGGTGGGCAGCCCTGAGTTTTGTGCTACACTGGGGAAATTCACGGCCAAAAGATTTTTCATGGGAGCAGCCTAATCCTGGGTCCTCTTTCATTTTGGGAGAAATAATCACCGGAGGTTTCRGAGAGCTGGGACTGGTGGGGCTGCCAGGTGTCAAGGCTGAGAACACAGAGATGAGGCTGCACAAAGCCACAAGGGATGAAAAGAGYTTGAGGTGAGGTGGAAGGAGAGATGCAGAGGGCTCTGGAGCCCCAGGAGCAGCAGCAGAGAGGCTGCAGGGCCAGCTCACGGCRTTGCCCACACATCCTCCTCTCCTCACCACGTCACACCACGGCAAGGAGCATRTTTCACTGGGGAGGAGTTTGTTGTGGAAAAACCGCAGCAGCTCCTGCCATGGAGTATAAAATGATGACCAGCAATCCTGTTTCTGTGGCACTGAGGTCCGGCAGCTCAGCCTGGGTGCCAGGAACAGCTCAGGATCCCCCATAACTGTGGGGTTATCCCATCCCTGGCAGTGTGGAGTTTCCTGCCAAAGCAGCAGCGCCCGACTGAGGTTGCTCTGCCCATCTGCTGAAAGCAGAGCTCCCCTGTGTGCCAGCAGCCACTGCCTCACCCCTTCCCTGCAGCCACAGGATGACTGCAGTGTCAGAGGCCGTCTCCATTATTCATGGGTCTCCATTATTAATGAGATCCCAGCTCCTGCAGCCGCCCTGACTCACAGCCCACGCCCCAGCTCAGGTCTCCTCCCCAGGCCATGGAGGTGGGAGGCACAGCCGTGACATCCTCTGCCAAGCCTGGCTCCTGCTCTTGGCAAAGGGGGATCATGGGGCCATCCTGCAAAAATTGGGGAAGGAAAGCTCGTTTGTGAAAGGAAAACTCGTTTGTGACATGTCCTGCCAGGCCTACCATCAGAGCTCCTCAGGAACATGGGAAGGAGAGAGGAAAAACCTACTAGGCAGAGCAGTTGTTACAGGCAGGAAAGGAAGAGCTGAAATACAGGTTTTATTTTATTTTTACAGTTAGGGGATGTTACCTGTTGAGAGCCATTGAGTGTTCACAAATTATCTGGAAAAGGGCAGGGACAGCCAAGTGACCAGGGTTGGAACAAATACAGAGCTCTCCCAAGCTGCAAGGAACTCCTTGGTCCGTATCCCTGAGCTTGAGTGGGACTCCAAGGCAGCCAAGGGAACTCAGGAAAAATCAGAGAAAACACATTTAAAACCAGTCCTAACACTGGGAGCCCAGTGATGGGCTCTGCTGCATCCCCTCCTAGGAAGGGAATCTTGGGGGTTGTGCTTAMTGGTGTTTCCAAAACGCCTGGAGCGGAGAAAGCAGAAAATTGAACATTGGAAATGAGCGGGGAAGGAGCAGAGGATGAGAAAGGAAGCACTGGCACTGTGTGAGCTGGTGCTGTGCCCACGCTGAGGATGCTGCCTGCAGCTCTCACTGCTTCCTCGTCTCCAGAGGGATGGGAAGAGGCTCTGAGATGGGAAGCAGGAATGCCCCAAACTCTGCAGCAGTCTCTGCGTGAGGAATGGCACCGTGGCCAGGAGAAGGGATGAGGGGGAGGATGATACAGTTCTGCCCTGCCTTGGGAGGCGTGTGGGGGCATGGAGGGGYGATTATTCACCAGCTCTGCCACTGCAGGAGCGCAGGCTCCAAACGAAATTACCTGCAGGGAAGCTTGGAACAAGGAAAAGGAAGTGGTTCTCGGTGCAATGTATGGTTAAATCATGGAGCTCCCCGCCACAGGATGTGACAGATGCAAARCATTAAACAGGAACTGGATGAATTCATGGAAGAAAAATCCTTTGGGTTATTAAAGACAAAGAACCACCACCTCTTCCTAAAGGCTGGAGGTCTGGGGGGAGCTGAGGGGCTATTCTTGGGAAAAGAATACTGCAAACATCTGCTGCAATGGGGCATGGGTGAGGTGACACACGGCTCTCACATGTTGTCTGAGGTGGAACCACAACCAGGAGCTCCCCGGGAACACAGCACACCACATCCTCACCCCAGGAATGCTGTCACCTGCTGCACCCCATGGCTGAAGCAAGTCCACCCTTGTGTGAACACAGAGAGCTCATTTTTCTTCCCTTTTGAATGGAGAGCTTTTTTGTCTCCCTGCAGAGGAGGAAAACGGACATGTCTGAATTTTCTTGAGAAGCTTCACATTGAAAAATCACCTAATGAGATGGCGAGTTGGATAAACACAGACTTTTTGTGGGGAATCACTGCTCAGCCACCACACAGTGTCCCTCTGGAGGCAGGACCACAGAACACCTCGGGACAGCACAGGAACTGCGTCACTTGGGAGAGAGGTGATGAGTCTTGTGCCTGAGTCACACACGAGATTTTATCTGCTCCCCAGGTACCAGTGGGGTTTGGATCGGGCCAGCAGCACCTGGGATGGGGGTGAGGTGTCTTTGTCGGGTGACATTCCTGTGCCAGGCAGCAGCCACCACCTCTCAGAGCCACAGGAGCTGGCTCAGAACGGAGTGTGGGTGCGAGGGATCACGCAGTGACAGATCACTCTGTGTTTTCAGCCACTCTCAGTGCCAGCGAGGCCAGGCAGTGACCAGCAGAGCTCTGCTTCCATCACAAAGCCACTCTGTAGCTAAATCTGGTCCCTCCAGCTCTGCTGGGGATCAGCTCCTGCCAGGACCTGCTGCCCCTCGGCAGAGAATGATGCAGAATGAGCCTGTGCTGCGTGTGCCAGAGCTGCAGTCAGAAGTTGGGGTGTCCCCATCTCAGAGCCACCCATGAGCCCCTCAGAGCCGCTCCTGGGGTGCCTCAATATTGGCTGGAGCATCCCACACAGACAGCACTGCAAACCATGGCCCTGCTCTGTGCTGAGCTGCTGATCATCAGTGCTGCAATCAGCTCAGGGCCCATGGGTGAAGGAGCCCTTGGCAGAGCTCATCCCAAGTGCACCCAAATGGCACAGCCCGTTCCCTTTTCATCTGCTTGTTCCCTTTTCATCTGCTCCTTCTGCTCCTCAGCTCCTCAAGTGGGACCACACGTCCTGAGGGGCCCTGGGGCAGGGCCTYGTGCATCAAGGGCTGATTGATTGGGTAGTGATATTTCCAGTGCTGTGCTGACAATAACATGTGATGAGCCTTTCCCCTTAGCTGGCACTTTCCACCCTGTGCTCTTCCCAAACGCAAATGAACCGGAGCTCGTGATGATCTTTGGAGGAGGGGAGAGAATAAATCCAGGCATAATCAAACAGCATCTCTCAGCCCATTGTTGGGCTTATTTTAATCTCAGCAAGCATCAGCTTTTGAATGACCTGAAAARCTGATCCATTGAGCAGAGAGGATGTTCAGGCCTGCAGGTGGCTGCTGGAAGGGGCAAGATAGGAGTGGATCTTATCCCTGGGAGGACACCAAGGGGCTGGAGGACACCAGGTTTTCTTAAGCCACGATTTGTCTGTAATCAGCTACTCCAGCCTGAGTCCAAATCCTGGGATGCTTTGCTCAGTAGCTTCCCAATGCCATGCCCTTGGGCCAGCACACAGCATCTGGCAGAGCTTGTCTTCTGCCAGTCTCCCCCAGGATTCACAAATCAGGAGGGTGGCTTAGGAAATATGATATTTAAAAATCACAGGGACATTTACAAATGAGCCCCAGGAGGGATGGGGCTCCTTTCCTCTGCCCTGTGCTTTCCAGGCTCTCTGGGTTGCTCTCTCTTTCCAATTTTGGGAGGAAGCAACTTGCTTAAATAAAAAAAAAAAGGAAAATACTGTAATGTCCTGAGAGGGAACTCAGCCTCTGCTCCAGCTCCACACAATTTCTCCCCCAATGTGTAAAGAGCACCCCAAAAAGAGAATGATGGGGCCACTGGGACAGACTGAGCTCAGCTGGCTCCTGCCACTGGAGAGCAGCAATGTCCAGCGAGCACAGCCAGAGCCTGCAGGGACCAGCAGCAGACACTGCAGCAGCAGCTTTTGTTCCTCTTCTCCTCCCTGGCATCCCAAACCACAGCACATGACATGTATAAAAGCCATGTTCCCTGAAATGGTTCGAGCAATTGTGCTTAGGAGGATGATTTACTCGCAGGTGCATCAGCTGTCATCCASCAGCTGAATTATTTCGTGTTAGAGCAGACTCACCTCAGTGAGATTTGAACCTGACTGATTTMAGCAGCCACAGAGGAAATGTGCCTTGGCTGCCAAATACCAGAACTCTGCACACCAGCAGGGTAATTAATTCCAAAGCACCAGAGAAGCTGCTGCTGAAGRCTTCTCCACAGCACTTGACATGCAGTGAATCAGCTCTGCTGCCATTTGCATCTTTTTTGGCCCATAACTTCTTCAGAGTCTCTTGCCTCACCTCCCAGGGCATCCACTYGAGCACTTGAAGCAATTTCAAGTTTGACATCACTGGAAAGTTTGCACTTCAGCTTCACACACGCTGCAGGAAAGTTTTCCAGGGAGCAAGTTCATTGGTGTAGCTTCAGCTGTGCACTGAC
>NW_026623826.1:193352-200006 GCF_030028575.1 Malurus melanocephalus | reverse complement strand
AGGAAGAGGAAGAGGAAGAGGAAGAGGAAGAGGACCTCTCTCTCTCCAAACAGCCAAGAATGTCCCAGACTGCAGAATTCCCCTCTAATTTCTTACTGGCTTGGAAGTGGCACTGTTGGCTCCTGGACACAGAGCCCTCTGGTTCAACCCAAGCCCTGCAAGAGTGAGATTTGTCCCACTGCTCCAGGYTCTGTCCCAAAGCCACGTCCCATCTCCAGGGCCTGTTGTGTCCTTTCCCTGCTGGAGGACAAGCAAGGCACAATGGCTGTGGGTGCTGGGATCCGGCTGGAGACACGATGTGCTCAAGGAAAAGGGTTTGTTTTAGTGGGGGAGTGTTGTCCCAGCCTTGTCTCCACTGTCCTCTCCTGCAGCAGTGCTGCAGATGAAATCCCATGATTTCATGGCTGCTCATATCCCTGCTGAGGCAAAAAGGCATTGCCTGAGCTGGCTCTGACTGCAGGGGCTGACAACTTTCTGAGGTTGCGTGCAAACACTTAAAACAGGCGCCCTTGCCAAAAATAATGGTGCCTCTTGCCTCATGCCAGCACTGGCATTGAAACTTTGCACTGAGATCCAGCCTGGCAAAGGCTGCCAGTGTCAGACTGTTCCGGAAAAACGGAGTTATTTTCAAGCTGGAGCAGTTCCCTGGGCTGGCTCCCCACGGCCCTRTGCCAGCACAGGGGAGGGAGCCACAGGAGGGCAGGGACAAGTGGCTCTGGCAGGGGTGGCCAGYAGCACCTCTGCGGTGCCACCGGGTGCCCTTGGTGTGGGTGGGTGTCCAGCAGGACACTGCCCATGGAATGTGGAGGGACTGGATCCCTCCTGCCACGCTGCAATGTCCTGGTGAGCCCCAGGTCACCCTGCAATGTCCTGGTGAGCCCCAGGTCACCCTGCAATGTCCTGGTGAGCCCCACATCACCCTGCAATGTCCTGGTGAGCCCCAGGTCACCCTGCAATGTCCTGGTGAGCTCCACATCACCCTGCAATGTCCTGGTGAGCTCCACGTCACCCTGCTCTCTCTGCAAGAGGCACCTGAGGTCCAGGAGGGTTTGGCCAGGTGGGTGGCAAAGCCACCTTTCCTTGGGCAGGAGCATTGAAGATGAGCACCCCAGAGCAAGCCTGCTCTGGTTCCTGCTGGCACAAGCTGCTCCTCTCCAGCCCTTCTCCCAAACACCATAAGCTCTGCTAAAAATAGCTGGGTGGAGGATGAGCTGAGGTCAGCTCAAAGCTGTGGCAGGGGCTTGGAAGGGAGGGCAGAGGTCCCTGTGTGAAGGACACGCTGCTGGTGGGAGGTGTGGGCAGATGCCAGGGCAGAGAGGGTGTCCCAGAGCACATCTGGCTGAGCACACATCCCTCGGCCGTGCCAGAAGCTCATTTGCACCTCCTGGCAAAGGGCAAAGGGATTCTGAGGTGATTTTGGCTGCCCACGATTCAGTGACACCCATTGGGGGTGTCTTGGTTTYGTCTGCACCTGGGTTTTGCTCACTCACAGGGAAAATGGGGTAAAACTGCCTTGGGTTCTCTATCACTCTGASAGAATAAACAGAGAGAAGGTCAGAGCTCAGGCTGAAGGTGAGAGCTGCTCACTCTGGAGCCTTGGACACACTGCAGGACTCCTGTCTTGCYTTTTGGAGAGGGAAGAGAGGATTTATTCCTTTCACTCTCTCAAGTGATACAGATATAAAGATGTTTTCATTGTCCCAKCAGCCCTGAAAAATAATAATGGGCGGGAGGTTGGTGTTCCCCCAGTCAGGAGGGAATTCAGGGGTTCTCATGCTCTCCCATGGGTGCCTGCAGAGCTCCTTTCCAGGCAGTGGGGGATGTTCCTTCATTTTCCATCTGATCCCTCCTGTCTGTTGTTAACCTGGGACAACCCTTCCACCGTCCCGTGATCAGAGTCACCAGCCTGGCAAAACATTAGCCCAGAAAAAACACCAGAAGAAACCAGCTGGGCAGTTTTCTGTAGGTTTGGAGAGCTGAGCTGACCATGAAGGGTCTGATGAACTGCCAGAGCTGGGCAGTGGAAGGGGTGAGCAGAAGAGAAAGAGGATGAAGGAGACGAAGGAGAGATGCCACCCTATATGAGCAGCAGTGAGGCCTCAATTCAGCTCAGCCTGAAATTCCTCACCCAGCTTACATTTTCAGTGCTATTTAACCAGAATTTAAATCCAATCTCTGGACACAGAGCTGTCCCCAGGACACAGAGCTGTCCCCAGGACACAGAGCTGTCCCCTGCACAAGGAGTTACCAGCCGGACACTGAGCTGTCCCCTGGACACAGAGCTGTCCCCAGGACACAGAGCTGTCCCCTGCACAAGGAGTTACCAGCCGGACACTGAGCTGTCCCCTGGACACAGAGCTGTCCCCTGGACACTGAGCTGTCCCCTGGACACAGAGCTGTCCCCAGGACACAGAGGTGTCCCCAGCAGGCAGGAGGTGGCAGCATTGCCCAGCCCAGCAGATCCTGCTCTCCCGCATACCCAGGCACAGGGGTTCTTTCCTGGCCCAGCAGCTCCAGACCTGTTTTTCCAGCTCCTCCAAGGGTACATGACTCAAACCCAACGCCTCCCAACCGCTCAGATCCCATCCAGAGCCACCATTAAAAACAACTCAGCCCCAACGGGCGACAGAGGCACATCAGCCCTGAGCTGTCTGCAAATCACCGGGGGCACCTGAGGACACAGGGTTCTGCTTTCAGGAACGGCTGTGATGTTCAGAGATACCTCATTTGCCCTTGAAACTCCAGCCCCCTGAAGGAGTGTGTGATGCATCCCAGATCCCCCACACAAGATCCACAATCCCCGTGAGTGACAAGAGTGCGGATATTCTTGCCTGCACAAATGCTCCCTGACAGAGCCGAGGTGGGAATGAGTTGGAGGCCAGCTCGTTCTCGGAGCATCGTTTCCCTTCTGGTGCATCTGGCTGATTTTGAGTCATTTGCATTTTCATTTTTCTATCAGAGACGTGGAGAGAGCTGTAGTAAAACCTTGGATCGAAGCTCCCTGAAACACAGGGGGAACTTGGAGATGATATTTGCCGTGCAGGGCATTGCTGAGTGCCAATCTTCCCYCTCCAATCCTCCTGGTCTCTCGCTGTGGAGTCATCTGGAGCTCACTGAGTCCACCATGGGAAGAAACTCAGGCAAATCACAGATTTCCCCTCCTGCCTCACAGCCAGATGGACACAAGCCAGGGCTCTTTTGCACTTGTACAGGCAGAAAGTGTTTTTTTACCAAGCTAGGAAGCAACATGGTGAGTGCAAGAAAAGCTTCTTCCACCCTGTGGATGCTGTTCTGTGAAAGAACTCCTCCACCTTCATATCCTGCTGATATGTCCTAACCTGGACCTCTCAATCTCACTTTTCTCCAAAGCAGTTAGCTATTAAAAAAAAAAAAATCTGAGCATGGAACAGTCTTAAAATCCATATTTTTATTATTTCCATGGCTTTGGGTGCACAGGCAAGCTGGGAAGCAGTTTCTGCCTGCTTGCCTGCCTGCCTTCAAAGCAGACACCCTGAGTAGGCTTTCCTTCTRCATCCATGAGCTGCATTACTGGAGGAGCTTTCTCTCTCCTGCAGACTGAATCATTTCCCAAATGTAGCCCTGCACGGCAGAAGACGCCGCTGTGACAGGGAGTGATGATGAGTCACCGGGAATTCACAGTTTGGTGTTCCTGCAAAGGGAAAACTCACAGCGCTGAGAGAGAGAACCAGCGAGGGGGCAACGGAGGAGATTTCTCTTGTGACAGAGAGCAAGGAGCAGCCCCTGGAGCACGAGATGCTGGGTCAGGGTGACCCTGGCTAGGGGTAGAGGCCACGTGAAGGGCTGCAGGATGAGGGATGTGGCCGTGATGGGAGGTTCTGCTGATGGTGTCCTTGTCAGGGGGTTATGGGGTGTTCCCGGGTGCTCACCCGGAGTGATAAACCAAGAGCTGCACGGCTGTGCATGGCAACAGGCCCAGGGTGAGGGGCTGAGGGGTGAATTGTGGAGCAGGGAAGGGTGATGGAGCACGCTGTGTGTGTACAGGAGTGTGCATGGCTCAGACCCGCCATCCCCCTGTGGATACAGGCGGGGGAAAGGAGGCTGCGGATTTTGCAGAATCACGTTTGTTAGGGCTGGAAGTGACCTCTGGAGATGGTCCAGGCCTGGAATGGGGGACACAGGAATGGGGATGATGTCCAGGTGGGTTTGGAATGTCTCCAGAGTGGGAGACTCCACAGCACCCCATGGCAGCTGTTCCAGAGCTTTGCTGTTCCACCCTCATGGAAAAAGTCACAACACGCCAGGATCACTGAGGCTGGAAAAGATCTCCAAGATCACTGAGGCCAACCTATACTGACCCCCACCTTGTGACTCACAGCAGAGCACTGGGTGCAACATCCAGCTTTTCCTTAAATACCTCCATGGAACGAAGTTGTTGGGTATTTATTTGTTCACAAACCAACCCGTTAACATACACCCAGGCTGGGGCCTGGGCTTTGAGAAGAGCCTGGGCACACCTCCATGTGAGAGGTGACATACCTCAACAGTGAGTTACCCAGAGCCACAGCTAGCCCCTGTGCGGGACCCCGCGGTGCCTCAGAGCCGGGTGGGCAACGCTGGCACCGCAAATATCCCCAAACTGCCCCCCGACCCCCGCCCGCTGCCGCCGCCTGCCCCTTTAAGAGCGACTGAGGGCACGACCGCTCTCCCCGCCTTCTTCCGCCCAGACTCGCAGCGTGACGCTGCACGCATGCGCACGCACACCGAACAGCCAATCGCCGCGCTCGGCTGGGGGGCGGAGCGCTGAGCGAGGGCGGTGATTGGCGCAGCGTCGCGGGGGGGCGTGGTCCCCGCGGCAGCGCYCCGCCCCTTTCCCAGCGTGCCCCGCGCGGTGAAGAAGCGGCGGCCGCGCGCCGGGGGCATTTTGTGTCGGCGGCGGCTGCTCAGGCACAAGATGGCGGCGGCGGCCGAGTGAGCGGCCGGCGGCCGCCGCGACCCCGCGAGTCCCCCCCCTTTCCCCTCCCTGCCTTCATAAGCACCTCGGGGGCCGCTTCTCGTGTTTCTGGAGCGTGCCGAGAGCCGGGGAGCGGCGCACAGCCGCGCAGGGGGGGCGCCCGCCCGAGGGGCCCGGCTGGAGCTGAGTGCGGGGACCGTCCTTGGCTGCGCCGTTYTCCTCGCTCCAGCCCCTTTCCCTTCCTCGGGAGCGGCCGTAGAACCCTCGTTGTCCCGCCGAGCCGGCCGGGAGGGCCCGAGAGCCGCCCCTCGCCATGGCGAGCAGCAGCGGCTCCAAGGCCGAGTTCATTGTCGGAGGCAAATACAAGCTGGTGCGGAAGATCGGCTCGGGCTCCTTCGGGGACATCTATTTGGCGATCAACATCACCAACGGGGAGGTAAGGGCCGCTCGCATTTCCCCCTCCGCTCCCCGGGGGCAGGGGSGCACCAGCCATCGCCACCTCGAGCCCCACCTGCCCCGGGCTGTGCTCCCCGTGTCCCCCGGGAAGGGGGTCTTCCTTCCCCCACGAGGGTCTTCCTTCCTCCCTTCTCTCCCCTCTACCAGGGGCTTTATTTCTCCCCTTTCCCCCGTGGGTCTTCATCCCCCCACCCCCGAGGGTTTTCCTCGCTGCCCCTTCCACAGCAGAGCCCTGCGGTCATGGGCTACCCTCACCCAGCACTTGGGAGAGGAGCAAAGAGGCGAAAGTCATTGTGGGAAAACGTATTTAAACGTATTTGTGTTTTATGAGCGGCCAAAGTCGTCGTCCCTCGCCCGCCATTCATCTCCTCCTCTGCCTCAGTTGGGGAACACTTTGTATCTCGTTTCATCAACACTAATAGAAACAAAGAAGATCCCCCTGTTTTTCCAGCTTTTCCTTTGGGTTTTTTTTTTCTTTTCTTCCTCCCCCTCACGGCTCTGAGCTGTAAAGAAGAAACACCCACGTATGTTCTTCCTCACTTTAATGATTCTGAAGACTCCACATTTCTAGCTTGCATGACCCGGCATGGATATTTATGTACAAATCACCGCGGTGTGGATATTATTCGAAGACGCAGCACGTCGAGCTCGGAAATAAATAAATAATATACCTGAAAGCGTTTGCATCAGGGGTGTGTGGGGGATGTGGAAGTGCTGTGCCCCTTAAACCAAAAGTGCTCGGTGGACGCTCTGCCCTGACTCCTTGTTCCCTCTCACTGCAGGAAGTTGCTGTGAAGTTGGAGTCTCAGAAGGCTCGGCATCCCCAGCTGCTCTATGAAAGCAAACTGTACAAGATCCTGCAGGGAGGAGTTGGCATCCCACATATACGGTAGGAATCAGCCCTGTGTGCCAGTGGCTTTTCTGTATTGTTGGTATGACTTTTTTTTGTCACGCTTATTAGTCTATTTTGGGAGTTGTTGGGTACTTTTTAGTGTGAGGCAGGASACCACCGTGAAAAGAATTTAATCCATGAAGGATTTGGGGTGGTCAGGGGGGCAAGCTCCATTCCAAGCTCTCCAGCTCGCTGGGTTCTTCCGCAGAGCTGCTGTGTTTATGGAGAGCGAGATGCCCAGCAGCCCCTGAGCTGCGAGAAATTCTCGTGGCCATTAGAAACAAAGTGTGAGGAGGCTGTTTCTCCGAGAGGCCGAGAGTTGAGAGCCGGCCCTGGAAATGGCTGCTTTCTTTTGTTGCCTCTCTCTCTCTTT
>NW_026623826.1:178601-193287 GCF_030028575.1 Malurus melanocephalus | reverse complement strand
CTGTTCCAACATGTCTTCCTGCTCCGCTCAGAAAATGGCGGCTGTACGTGATTAACCCTCCCCCTTCTCCTGGTGGGACAAGGGACGTGCTCGGGCTTGTGCCTTTTTCCTTTCATAGTCCTGAGCCTCCAGCCTTGAGACTGCGGAGAACCTGGAGCAGGAATGAAATGGCAGCAGCTCCTTGCTCTGCCCGCAACAGATGCGTCACCAGGCTTTCCTTACGGGTTAAAGTGCCGRCATTAATCCCTCCCAGTTCCTCATTATGTGGCTCCTTATTTTGTCTTCCCGCAGAAACTTTCGGCAGGGTTTCAAAATTTCCTGATCTGGAAGAAAATCGCTAGTGTGGGRCATCAGGAGGGGTTACTCCTCATGGGATTATCGAGGTGTTACYCTGGGATAGTGCCCAACACTTGAATCTGGGCATCTAGGAGTTACATGAAACTTCAGTTTTCTCCAGGGAGACTTTGTACGAGTTGTTCTTTTTGTTTGAAACTTTGTTAATAATTGTTTTTAAAGTTAGTATTTTTTCCTTTTGCACAATGGCATAAAGGATTTTTGTTCCTTGAGYTGCACAAACTATTCCAGTTTAGGTTTTGTATCAAACTGTGGATTCCGTTTAATTTAACCCTTCCTGATTTTGTACAGAATCAATAGAGACATTTATGCTCCGTTTTAAAGTTCTAGTGATGACAAAACCAAGATCCATTACTAATTTGAACACTGCCTTGTATARATCTGCATTTCTGAGGTTAATAGCTCCCTCCTCCTTCCCCCAAACACAACTGGCTCTGATCGTGAATGTGAGCTGGAGGAGACAGTGTTGTCCTGACCATCTGTCCTCATTCACTCCAGCCTTTTGCAGGGATACAATCAGCATACCTGAATTAAATACTTGCAGCTCAAACAGACTTGCTGATGTGAAAACAGATGCAGTCTTTCTTTTGGACTACAGTTTCCTTCTTTTCTCAAATGGGGCTGCCTTTATTTCACAACTGAAAGAATAGGAATTGCATTTTGGAAAGCTTTCACAGTCTAGTTGCATGCTAAAACAGGGATAACTGGGAAAACAGCCAGAGCAGGCAGATATCAGGTGTTTCATCGCAGAACTGGAAAAGCAGGCATTCTTGAACTACTTTTTTGGAAAAGTAAATGTGTGAGTAGTGCTCTAATGAGGCGCAAGTTGCAAATTTTTGGCTTTTCTACTGAGAAACTSTTTAATTCCTTGGATTTGGTTAAAATGCCCTGTGAAATACTGATGATAATCTTGCATATTGAGAAACTTGCCTCAACCTTCAGCTACAACTTTCTTCTGTATTTGGTGTTCTTGTACCCCCTAAAAATAATACAAGATTACTAAAATTTGAGAGCAGATAAATGAAGCAAAACACAACAAATGGATTCATAAACTCATTGTGCTAAAGGTGTGTGATGGATTGGATAATGTCAGTCCTTTCAGATTCTCACAATATTAATCTTTGTAGTATTTTTCTAGAAAAGTGRGAAATTTTTGGGAATACCCTTTTTCTTTTCAGAAGCAGAGACAATTGTAAATCTRTTATGTGCAAGATGCTGTTTGAGAGGTTCTCTGGGCTGCTGGTATTGGATGTTASCTTGCCGTGTGGATCTTGTGATTCTTTAGGRGTTCTAAATCAGCATTCTYAGTTTTATCTWMTTTAACAGCAAGCTGAGTGAGGGACTCAGCACAGTTCTTGTGACAAATGTTAAAATTTTCTGTGTTTAGTAGAAATAGAATCCGTGGCGCTGTGAATCCAAGTCAATACTTAGGTCACTTTGCATGTGTCATTGATAATCCATGTGCCGCCATTGTTTTATAATAATATGCTGTCACGKTGGAATAAGCTGTTCCTGGCTCAGTGTATTCACAAGRATGAAWCAAGCTGAAGGAAAGTCAATACATTTGGTAAAATTTCTGTAATATGACACCTTTAAACAACAGCAATGCCAGAATTTGATAGGAAATGAAGGAATTATGCCAAGCTTTMCCCATTGCCRTGCTTTATAAAGTGAGCTCAGCAGYTCTTTTATCTCAGTGCTGCACATCTTGGACACATCAGCGTGAAAATTTGTATTCCTCGTTTAAGAGTGAGGGACTTCTCCTCTATTTTTCACCTACTTAAGTGATGCAGTGGCCAAGATCAACTTCCTGGAAGTTGCATGATGTGACTTTGCCTCACTCAAGTGGTCTCTGCTGTGGTTTTGTGACTCACAGCATTGGGAGAATAAATGAGGTATGGAATGTTCATTCATCTGGGGCTGCTGTTCCTAAAGCTGTGTTCTGCCTTTAGATGGGATTGCCAACTTAAAATTRCAAGAACGCATGTCTGGAGTATTGCTTAAGTTATCTTGAACCAAGCACTTTTTTTTTTACAGCCTTTAAGGTTGATTTGATGGACTTTCTGGCTGATTGCAAGAAACTAATGAGCAAAAATCTCAGTTTTGGAGTTAAAAGTTTAATGTTTCCTCTGTTGGGGTCAATACTGAATCTTCATCTGTTGGGAAGGGTGAACAAGGGCTCTTGCTGCATAATTCTACTAGAATAGAACGTGGTGTTTGCACAGAAAATAGCAACAAAAGAGAGTGTAATGAATGAGTTGGAAATTTTATTCCTTGAATATTCTACACCCTTTTAGATCTTTGCTGCTTATTCTTTTCTGGAAGAATAGCGAAGTTTCTGAACTTGTCCCTGAAGTTTTCCAAAACCTTCCATAAATACTCCACAGATTTTTTTCAAGCTGTGGTTTATTCTTGATATCCAAATTTTGCTTCATAATTACCTTAATTTTCACAAAAGCCTCTTGAACCAAGCTTAACATTGTGACAGTTTTGCTGTGCCTTTAGGACACAATGGCCAGGCCTCAGCATTCTGCTGGGCTTATTCTCATTGTTCTCACTCATCAGCTGGCCTCTGCTTTTTTTCCTCTCTTTTTCAGTGACAAAGCATTTTGAGCTGTAATCTTGTTAACTGGGCACTGATCYTATTAGTTGGGACTATCCACCTTTATTCCCCAATTGCTGGTTGTGCCTTGGAGGAATGCAGCAGWGTGTGTTTGATTTTGGGGTGTTTGTCCACAGTGTAACTCTGTTAAAGCTCTGTTCACAAAAGCGATTATTCAAATTACCTGGGACAGCCACTCTTGGTTTTTTTGCCATTTATGGTGTTCATCAACTCTTGGTTGTATCCTTGATGAAGATCAGCTATTTCTAAGTTTAAAAACAAAAAAAACTACCGACTCAGTGATTTTTGTGGGGTTTTTTTTTTTGCGAAGTTCTCTTGCAAGTTAATCCCTACATTTCTGAATTTTTCAATGCAGTACTTGCAAATATTTTGATGTTGAGAAATTCAGAGAGAAATTCTCAGTTGAGTTGAGTTTTCTGGAAAAGAAAAGAAAATTATCTACAATATTTGTGCTTCTGGGGTTGATTACTGCCATATTGCTGAATATTAACAACAGAATCTACCCTTACACATCTTTGTTAAATACTACCTGTAACGAGAAAATGTGGTCAAGGTTGGTAATCTAAGACTTCTCAAAACTGATTTTGYCTTAAGTACTTGAAATACTGTTTTTTAAGCACTGCTCAAAAACCTGTAAGTACACCTCTCAAACGCTTCCATTTTAAACTGTTTTCTCAGTAACTTCCTGCAGCATAACCCCCCCCAACCAACCACCAAAAAAAACCCCAAACCACCATGAGAAAAACAGAAAAATACCCACTAAACCCTCAAGATACCCTGCTACCATTTCAAAAAAAAGGCTCTGTCAGTAAAGCCTACTATTAATTAACTCTATTATTACTTAATTCTGCATACTGAAGGGTAGAACCATCTGATAGGTAACCAGAAGCCTCTTGTTCTCGTGGCTCTTAATAAAATGGAAGGTAACCTTTTAAATGAATACCTACACTTCATCTACTAAGAGAATATATATTTAAAGAAATTTTTTCCTGTTTTCCAACAATCTAAACTCTTGTCTTAATTGGTCTTTGTGGACTCTCAAAGCATCCAAGAGAGACCAGAGTTTAATTTATTTTTTTTTTTCTCCTTAACTCAGTTTTTGGAGTTTGAGATCGGTTTTACTCCTATTTAAACAAATGATCAGCAGAGATAATACTAAAATATTCTTTTCCTCARTGGTATTTCCTGCCGCCACTGTGGATTAATGGTTCACCTTTTGACTTTTTAGGGGAAACTCAACTCACTTCCTCCCAGGTGTGAATGTAGTTTATTAAACAGCTCAGCAAAACAGGGAGTCAGCTGCATGTTTGCAACATAACACTGGGCAGATGAAAGCACCTCCTTGCTGAGAGGATGAGTTGTGCTGGCATACTTCATGTATTGCTCTCAGAACTGTACAAAAAGTGATACAGAATTTTATTTATAGAGTGGAGCCARCTCCATAGCGTAGGGTGTTCATGGCTGTTTCTTTATTTAGTACTTGGGTGGCCTAATTCATGCTCTCCATGGCAACTAACGTTAGGTGACATCTGCTAAATATTCCACTTCAGGATTTCAGTCATGCCACATTATGTGAAGTTCATTTATATTACTCSTAGCTGGCTAACAGTTAAGTGCTTTTCCAGTTTCAGGGGAGATAAAGCAGAAATATAAAATATGTGTCAATTTAGACATGAATCTTTGATGGATTATATTTCTTTTATGTGTTGCTTCAATGTCTGAGACTCAGTATATTTTTACAGACATAATACACTTTGCAATTCGTCTGCAGTGTCATGGTTTGTCAGGAGATGTCTGTGCTGAGAACATGGGAGAACATGGGAGCAGAAGGGTCTGAATCAGTCAGGTGCACATCACAACTTTCTAGGCCAACAGGGCAGTGCTCATGATTCTGTTGTTGGACAGAGAGAGCCAGAGAGCTTCTGTGCTTACAGATAATGCTTGTACCCGTAGGCAGTCAACTGCCAGTTATTTTTCCCCTGATTTTTGTTAATAACATTCTCCCTTTTCCCATCCTCCTGTATCTATAAAGAATAWTTGCATAACTGCCTTGCTGAGCTGTTTAAATGCATGATTGCAGAGGTCACAATATTCACATCTTTCTTGAAGTCTCTTCTCTGCCCTTGTAGGGATTTGGATTTCCTTTCCTGAGTGTTGGTGACAGGGCTTGCAGCAGTGATCCCAATTTACAGGTTGTTCTGTGTGGAACAGCTGCACTTTGCCTGGTCAGGATTCCTTGGGATATTTTTCAGGGATATTAGAGCTGTGTAATTACAGGGAGGTCAGTGTTTTCTCTTCAGTCCATCATTTGACTAATGCCCAGTTCAGAGACTTGTGTAGATGACTTAGGGCTGGCAGGAATGGAATCCAGTTCCAGAGTATTCATCAGATCAGTGCCATTTGGATTTCTGTAGGATGTCTTAATCCTTTGTGTCCATGAGGCCTTCCAGACTTGCATATTCCCCCTCATGTGCCTGCTGACTTGTTCAAACTTAATAATTAGGTGATYTCAGGTAGTTCTATTAGCAAGTTCTTTCCAGCTTGCTTTTTCACTCTACWTTTTTGTTCTGAGAGCTTTTTTATCCACCGTAATTCTTCTGAAAAATCTCCATTTTTGTCACGAGAACTCTTTCACTTGTTGCTTGAAACTGGGAAACTTAATTACATAGGATTACACAGAGTAATCATAGGGTCACGTACTGTAATTTATGAAAATGGCAAAAGTTAATGTAATGTCAAAGAAGTCAAAATCACCCTTTTTGTAATGTGAATATAAACGTTTCTGGAAGTGTAAAGGTTTAAATGTTCCAGTCTTGGAAGCGCTGTCGTTCCCTACAGTGAGGCACCAGGAGATATTTTTTGACTCACAATAGCACAACCTCCTATAGTTGTGTTTGTAATTCCAGGTTGCCAGAGCCCCTGTGGGAATAGTCAGTGATGGAGCTGACAGAAGCTTTTAGTGGAGGATGGGTTACCTGGCAAAGCAGCTGTTGATTGAGGAGAGCYTTTATTAAGTTGTAACAAAATGGTCTTGTCATGGTTTGTCTGCTGGTGGGAGCAGTTTTGTGTGACACTGAGCTCATATTCTGGGTTTTATTGTAAGMTGTAGGCAAAGCCAGGTGCCTTTTTATAAGGTGAATCTTCTCAATCCTTTCATTTATTTCTCACACATTTTTGGTACTTGTACTCAATTGTTACCTTGCTGTAATTATTATAATTGCCAGTGTAGTGGATGAAACTGCAGGTTATTGACTGGAATTGTGTGAGTGGCACAGTAGTGTGAAACTGGGTTGGAATTTCATGGCACGTGTGTGCATTCTGTTAGCCCTTCACCCCTCTTTCTCTTTTATTTGGCCTAGTTCTGTTTGACCCTTTCAGAGGAAAAAAAAATACTATAATAACCAAATGAAATGTTTTCTTAGGTAAAACAAATAAAAAATCCGAACAAAACGAACCAAGCTAGTAACAAACACTTCCTCAAACATTTCTTTTGTCCTTGACATTATTTACAAAATATGCAATTGCTGAAATAGGCATTATTGATTTTTGAAATACGCAGCTCTGAAAAGGCAAAAGGCTTTTAAGTTTGGGTAGAGCTGACTACAGTATTTGCTACCAAGTAATAGATGTGCATCAAGGCTTCACTTCCTTGTCTCAAGGTTAGTCAAGAGAATGAAATAAACCACCCCATGTCAGTTCAAGTAAACATCCATGTGCATATCATATGACCTGACATACCTGCTTTATTGTGTGTTATTTGGAAATGAAACACTTTCCAACCACACTGTGGTGTGATTCAGATGTTCCCACAGAGCTCAAATACTGAGATCCAAGATGTTAGAAAATTTCAGCTCTGTGCTGATATTGGGACAAAAGATCAGGGCTCAAACCACATGAATTGGAAACTTGGTGACGTGGCCAGTCTTGATCTTTCTCATAGACAAGTCACTGAAGTCAAATTAAGGTCACTGTGCTCAGCCTTTAACCATACTCTGATAGAAAGCTTCATAAAAGAGCTTTACTGTATTCTGACTAATTGGAATAGTTTGATMYGTAGTTTTAACGAGATCAGGCAAGKGAGAATGATGAAGCATTTTCSTGCCTGGGAACTTGGGCACACCTTGAAGCTCCAGTAGGTTTGTGACATCTGTATCAGATGTTTGTGTGACTCTGCCTGTTCAAGGTTAAACTGAGCTATTCCTCATGATTGTCTCCTGTAAATGTTTTGTGTMAGGATGTAAAGCACAGTAGGAATCAATTAGAGAAGGACTAGGAGAACTTCAWGTAAATTAGCTTGTCTTGAAATAATACATTGTATGTAACTAAATCAGAGTCATTACCCACCCAAATTGYRCTCTGAAGTGYTGGAATCTCTGGCTCCCACTTTTCKCTCCCCTSCAAAWCCCTCCTTGCTTAAAAATGTGTTSTTTCCTCAACTTTAGTATGAGGGAAGGGAATTCTGAGTGTGCTGACAGACGTCCATGGAGCTCTGTCAGACATGTGAGGACATTTTGATTCTGAGGTCCCAGTGTCACCTAACAGTTGCCCCAGCTTTGTATGGATCATTCCCTCATATTRGTAGTTCATTCCAAGTTTCCCTGCTGATGCGGTATTAAAACTTGGGAAGATCTCTTTTTGGGACACCAGCTTTAATTAATCCTAATATCCAAATTTTCCTAAGAAAAGCCAAGAATTCCATTGTTCTTTCATTCAGAGCTGCCATTAATAGCARCTCCTACACCTTGAATGAACATGATGTAGCCTTACTCCTTAATCCCRTTTTCCCTGGAAATTTTCCAAGGGAAATGAAAACTTACTTGGAGTGTTAGCAGAGTAAATAAAACTCAAGTTACTCTGATACCTTGGAAGAAGTTCCAGATGCCAGTAGTGAAATGAAGAGGTGTCACAGTCTTCTGTGAGGAATTACAGGCAGGTAAACATGGAAATGAAATGTTAAGAGGTTCTGTCTTATTTCTTTGTCTTGGGGAATCGAATGTGCTTTCCCCTGGTGCAGAATGGTCAGGAGATGAGAATTTTCCTGTGCATACATAGAAATAGGCCAAACRGAGGGTGTGCAATCATCCTCAATTACTGCACTTACTCAGCAGACAGATCCCTGTGGAGTAGCAAAAAGCTTTTTAAAATGTACCTTCCAGGGTGGGCTTCCTTTGTACCAGCTTCACCTTGTCTGTGAGGCTGTAACTGAACTTCCTTAGCTCAAGTGAAGGCTGATCTTTGATCCTTTTCCCTTAYGCTGCATCTCATGGGCACTGAACCATTGCTGTGCTGAACAATTGCACTCAGCATCTCAATTAGAAATCCATCCCTTGAAGAAAATAATACTTTATCTAGATCTTGATTTAYTCTGTAGAATTCTTCAGTTCAGCCCATTACTGTCTTGTTTTCTTTCACAACAAACCTAAATTTTGTAGGACAGAATACGTAGCCAGGTCTATTTGGTTTAATTTTCATTACTTCAGGTGACCATAATGTTTCATTTTCACCTGTGATCCCTGGTGTTTTTTATGTTTATAGAGCTGTTCTGTTGACATTTCATTTGAATGACTGCTTTCCAAATACATATTTTCTGCATCCCGTTTTGGTGTAGGAAATGCATAAAGATCCTAGACTGATCTATAAAACAAGGAGTGGGAGCCACACTCATTTATAACTTTTATCAGATTTGTAACAATGCAGGACGAAGGGCGTGGTTTCTACTAGAATCCAGACAGTGGGAAGGTACAGGCCAGTAGTTCCTGAAACAAATCCAAATATAGACTCTTTTCTCTTTGGTTTTGTAAACATTTTATTTTACTACCCCAGCTAAGCTTGGAATCCTGTGAGTACCAAGGAATTTGTTGACTTTTTCAGTGGTAACTGTTTTCCAGACAACCATGCATTGGTGTACTGGAGTCATTGCCTAAAGTGGAAATACAGTGTCTGTACAGATATTTAAGCCCCAGCTGCTACTTTAGCTGAATCCTGACTTTTTTTTTTTTTTTTAATCTGTGTGCTCTTCTTATGAGGTACATCCTTGGGGTACATTGTGCCACTGGTGTTGGGAAATTGAGGGAAATTCTCCCTGGACTATTGGCAGTAGGTCCTTGTCATAAGGACCAGCAGTTTAGAAAAGGCAAAATTGCAGCCTTCTGATCAGTCAGGTGTCGTGTCAGCTTCCAAACCAGTTTTTCACACACAGCTGCCACTTAACTGTAGTTATCTGTGGCGTGCAGAAGGGCTGCAGAGGAGAATATTCCAGCCCTATCTTTCAGTGGCCATTTGAAGTGTGGAGACGTGCAGGAATCCAGGGTGTGGCTCAGGCAGCTTAGGTGGGGAGATACTACCCCCAGTTGCAGATACTATAAAGTAGAGCTGTGCTGGAAGTGCTGAACATGGATTGGAAGGGAAAATATCCATGGAAGGACTTCTGCTTGTCCTCAAAGCATTGTTAGCCTTTATTTTTGCCCAAAATTGGTGTATTCGGCACTTCAGGGTGATTATCACAGTATAGCAATTAGTATTTTGTTATATTTCTACTTTTGCTTTTCTCACACTTAAGTGCTTCTTTCTYTATGATGTTGAAAACCTGATAAAAACCCTCTATATTCCCCTTACTGGACAGTAGAACTCAACTGGCATTTTTTAAATTGGGAAATAAATTAAGAAGTGTATGAGTGAGCTGCCTTGGTGTGGTGCAGAGAAGTCAAACCTGAAAACAAAGCCTAAAGCATGTCAAGATGGATTTGTGAAGTGAAATGATGCAGGAACATGACTGTAAGGTGTCCTGCAGAGGAATTTCAGTCCAGGTGTTGTACACATCCCTCAGAATAAGGACACTGCTGCTTTGTCTGCATTTTCATTCTAGTGTTTGGTATTTTGGTTGTAGTAATGTTTCCTYTTCAGGGAAAATTGCCAGCTTGTGTGTTCTGGTTTGTGCTCAGACTTTTRTTTCCAGGAAAAATAAGACACTAGCAGCATTAATTTCTCGTTAGCTTTCAAGATGGAACATTAGTCAGCAGCGTGCCCTTGCAGCTGAGAGCACTGATGGTATCCTGGGCTGCATTAGGATTCYTGCTAATGCTGGATCATTTCCTTTGTTGCAGGTGGTATGGTCAAGAAAAGGACTACAATGTTCTAGTCATGGATCTTCTGGGGCCCAGCCTGGAAGACCTCTTCAACTTCTGTTCTCGCAGGTTTACCATGAAAACCGTACTTATGCTAGCAGACCAGGTATGTGCACACCTTGGTGGGAGCAGCTTCAGAGCCCTGAGGGACTCTGCAGAGTGGGTTAAATAATTGATGCAGTGTTTTATACATCTAAGTGAACACTTGACCTAAATAAGGACAAAGTAKTGGTGGTTTCTGTGCGCTCTGCCCTACAAAATGCACRGAGTGGGAGCGCRCTGCAGCTCCCAATTCCTTTGTGCTGTTGCTTTGAGGGCAACTTCATGAAAATATTAAAACTGTTCTGGTGGATTCACTGCCAGTATCACCATGGGTTGTGGTAGAGGGGCTGAAACAGCCTCCAGTTGTGGTTGATCTGATTCAATGGGACCTGTGGTGACAACATGCAAATCTGTCCCTGTTCTTATTGCCTGTCCCCATGCTCTCACACCCTCCTGTAGCCTCTGGGAGCAGACAGTGAGCTAATAATAACTGTCTTGTGCTTATTTGGTACTCACAGACAGTTCTTAAAGCTGTTACTGAGATGCCACTTTACCTCCAACATAACCAAAGCCTCTAAAACTGAGGTCTCTTAAGTCTTTTTTTATAGCTGTTGATATTTTTCCAACTTGGTCATGAGAATACAGCATTTGAAATGAGCAGCCATATTTATTTCTTGCTACTTAATAAATAGCTTGATTGTGCTGCCTTCAGCTCCTTGAAAAGCAGTGAGGGTTTTTCAAGTTGAATTTTTCAATGGTAGTTGAAATTTCATCTAATATTACGTAATTGATGTCAGTACCAAGTTGTCACTTAGCCAGATGCTCGTAGAATCCCAGGCTCTTGGCCAAGGAAGCTCAAGGCATTTGTCTGGAGACAAGGTCAGCTGTCCCTGTTCTCAGCTGCCCTAAGAGGGTGATGTGCTTGCTTTAGAGAGCCATTTGCCTGCTCACTTAAGCCATATTCTGGGTGTGACAGCATCTCCAGGGAATCCACAAGGGTTTTGTGCACTATTCCTTTTGGCTGATAAACACTAATTAGCTGTCAGCTGGGAAGCAGGCAGAAATGGGGGATATCAGTGCTCAGAAGTGGCTTTTGGGGCACAGTCCAGCAAACAGCTGTCAGGGGGATGTTGTAACAATTCAGCACAAGCAAGAGGAGAGTTTGAGGAGCGGGAGGAGTGTTTGAGGAGCTGCAGAGCTGTGCCACGTAACCRTGGGCTGTGATCTCATACACAGGAAATGGTGTGGCCCTATATGATGACACAGATGTGCCAGAGTTTCTCCATGTCTCCAGATATTCYGGGATAGTGGTAGCCTAGATATGACAGGATGGGCCATCATCAAGTTATGACTTGCTCCATGAAAACTGTTACCTGGAAAAGTGATGCTTGATGAATGAATAACCAGATGAATGAGTAACTGGGACAAGGGGGAGGGAGTGAGCTTTAAAATTGGCTTGTGGTAGTTATAAAACCTTTTAAGTAAGGGAAAAAAATTACTTTTTAATAGGATGCTATGGTTAGAAACATGAACTTCAATATCAAGGAAATAGCTCAGGTGTTTAATCTGCCAGTTTCTGACCAAGATTRTGGAATTTTAACATTCAAGAAAGGTAAGTATATACAGACAGCATTTAAAAAAATGGTTTTCATTAAGCAAATACATAAACTGATGTTGCAGAGGAAGTTAACACTAAAAATTCATGCTTTCATTGCAGGTTTAAGTGAATTGTCTTGCTCTCTTTGAAATCTTACATGTTGCTGGTTTTTTTTTTACAGATGATCAGTAGAATTGAATATGTGCACACAAAGAATTTTATACACAGAGACATTAAACCAGATAACTTCCTAATGGGTATTGGGCGTCACTGTAATAAGGTTAGTCCAAAGCTCTTTGTTTCCAAGATCCAGAGGGAATGAATGCCTGTGTGATTTGATTCCAGCTGCACAACTTCTATGAAATTCATTGCTAAAACTGGTATTTTGGATGCTAAACCACAGTTCTTGGATATGAGAACTTGGTTTTCTTGGTGTCCACTTGTAAATGCWGTGGRTCYGTGACCCACCCTGGGAGATGCACTTGATTGCAAGGTGATTTCTAGACTTGCAACAAGGTTATCAGCTAACTCTAGAGAACACTTGACTGCTTCTATCAAGATGCCTGTTGTCGTAGCATTTTTTTTCCTCTACTTTGGCTTTGGGGCTGACTTCCCAGGATGAAAACAGTTTGTGCCGACGTGGGATCTCCTGACCTGCCAGTCAGCAGGGCATTAAATCTTACAGTGACAGACTGGTAAAATCTCTTCAGCTATCAGAATTGTGGATAAGACCAAGAGYCAACATGCAGATGCCTTTATAAATACAAGAAATGATGCAAATATGTTGGTGGAAAACTGTTAAGCTGTAGAATACCTGTTGTACAACAAAAAAATTGTCTCAGTTTACTTTTGGGGGGGAAAATAGCTGGGGGTGGGTGGGGGGTGGGCTGAGGTTGTTACACTTTTTGGGCTGGGTAAACATAGTCAGAAGTGCATGTTTCTGCCTAGAAGGCAACTTTTTAATTTTATTTTTAGTTTTCTTGAGTGCAATATGCTTAATCCTGCAATTTGTATGTCGAGCTCGGGCAGACAGGCAGCATTGGCAATGCATTAAGCATGCTACTGATTAGAAATTACCTTCAGGACAAATGTACGTGATCAAGCTGTTTATTGGAAGCAAGATTCCCACTTATCTTGTCTATATGCCATCCCAGGATGTSTCATCTGGTTAGGCACTACCAGTAATCAAAATGTTTACCTTTGTTTGCCTGTATGAATGCCAACTTCAGGGCCATGAGCATTAGAAGGGGAAAGCTTGAATAATGTGAGATAACAGCTCTTGTCTGAAGAGGTGCAATGCACTGAGTGTTTAGAGACAACCATTGTTGGAAAARCTTGTAATTCCAGCTAAAAGACAGTCTTTATGTAATCCTGTTGCTGTTAAACTTTGTTTGTTCCCAAGTTTCATACTTTCACTCTGTACAGCTCTATTTTTCTCTGCTGTGTTRAGCAGTTTAGGCTCCTTAATTTTCTGGCATGACTCTAAATAGAACTTGAAAACTTTTATTTTGGTTTTTTCCTAGTTTTAGTTTCTGATTTCCAATTGTTCTTTTTGGGCCATTTTTCTATACTTYTGCACAGTCATGCTAGGTTGGCATTGCTGCACTCCAGTTCATCTTGGTGTGGATTAATGGCCTAGAAATTGCTGCTGTGCTTACTTTAGAGAAGGAACACATTAGATTTGCATCAGCTGTAATGAAAGACAAAATTATCTATAAACCATTAGATTTTTTCCCCACTAAGTAGCCCAGTTAGGGAGCCATGCAATGATATGGTGGTAAAACGTTGTCTATAGGCATGGGCTTCATTTATGTTTTAGGGGATTAGAAATTTAGGGAGATAGTTCCTGACCCAAATGCAAATTAATAGTTGTACATGAGCAAAATGTGGAATGGGTTCCTTCAGTTTGGAATCAAGTGCTTTGCCTAGGAAACACTACCATACAGTATTTCATGTTTCTTTTTGTAACTAAGTGTAGATTTTGGGTTTTTAGACGTGACTCTACACAGTTCAAAGAAAATCAGTTACAAAGACTAGAGCAGCATGGTAATCTTGTTCCAGTAGCTTCCTGTCAGTTATATTAAAAAAAAATTCAATTGATTTTTTTTCCAAATTTTAATTTGGYGTTTGGGAGAAATTTTGCTCCCGCCTTAAAAGATGAATTTCCAGCTCTGCTAGAAATAAGCCCTGCATGCTTATGAAAGTAAACTTTAAGGTGACTAAATGCCTTCTACCTCTTCCTTACTGAAGATTTACTTTTTCTAAATATCTCTTGGGGGAAGGGCAGTTTGTGGAACCAAAGGCTGCTTTTGTAAGCAAAACCTTGAAATTTCCTTTTTTAATAGAGCCAAATGTCACCATTGCTATCCCTGGTTAAGGCAGTGCCATTTTGGAGCGGCTCACRGTTGAAATTTACCTTGTCCCATCTGTCAAATTTTCTCCTTGGAAAAAAAAAAACCTACTACTATAATAATCAAAATAATACTCAAAAAAGATGGAAACATAGAGTTTTTTTGAAAAGTACAGTGCTTGGTGGAAGAAGGATGGCATTTGGCTACCCTGTTCTTTCTCGAACGCCTCGGTGTTGCCTGTCTGCGCCGGCCAATGTTGCAATGTAAGCAAGACTGTTTGATGCACTGCCACCCTCTATTGTTTGTTCAGTGTTTAGAATCTCCAGTGGGGAAGAGGAAAAGAAGCATGACTGTTAGTACTTCTCAGGACCCATCTTTCTCAGGATTAAACCAGGTCTGAACTGTCTCCTATTCCAACCTCAACCCCAAATTCATGTGCTTTATTTTTTGTTTTGGTTTTTTTTTTTTGTTTGGTTTGGTTTTTTTTTTTTTTTTTTTTTTTTTTTTTTTTTTTTGTTTTTTTTTTTTTTTTTTTTTTTTTTTTTTTTTTTTTTTTTTTTTTTTGAGGGGAATCTCTGCTCTAGTGCCTGGAACG
>NW_026623826.1:155565-178580 GCF_030028575.1 Malurus melanocephalus | reverse complement strand
TTTTTTCTGGAGAATGTAGACCTTGCAAAAGCACCTCTTATGTTGGCATTATTCAGACATACTTGGCAAACATGTAACATTACTAAGATGTTTCCCTGTGGCGCTTGTTTAAATTGTGGAATTATTTCTAAACTTTAATAGGGCTGAATGTACGTGCTTGATTTCAGGTGCAGGTTTTATTTTTGGTGTTTCCAACTCAAAAGGCAATCTCCTGAATGTGGTGA
The DNA here is from genome assembly GCF_030028575.1 of Malurus melanocephalus. NCBI lineage: Eukaryota > Metazoa > Chordata > Aves > Passeriformes > Maluridae > Malurus > Malurus melanocephalus. The sequence goes on along the minus strand of NW_026623826.1, from coordinate 178,356 downwards.
AGGATAGACCCTGGTGAAATAGCAGGGCTCCTGCTTGCCTTCCTGAAGGGTTCCTGCAGTTTCTATGGATGCACGTGGAGAAGTTCTGTTATTGTTTCACCCAGACTCCTCCCTGTGCAGTTTTTGTTCGAAATCACCCCAAATATGCAATGAAGACTTCAATAATTTCATCTGTTGTGCTTCAAAAATGAAATTACTCCAACAAGCTGTGTCTTGGAGAAGCAGGAGCTTASCTTGTAGTGTATAATGTATTTCTGACTTTTGAAAGAAGATGAATTGCAGAGAGAGGAAGACATTTGCCAGTTGGTAGCAGGACAGCTGGAAATTGCTGAATATRAATCACTGCTCAGGAGCTTGGCCATTGGTCCACAGCTTTCCACAACAGTCTCCATGGATTAAATCCCGGGCGGATTCCYGCTGTACACAACCTGACAGGCTTCTGTTGTCTGCTTCTGAAACTTTCTTATCAGAGGCACAGACTTTGATCTACTTCTCTCGTTTGCTCTTGGCAAAAATCGTGCCCTAMTTCTCCAGTTTCCTGCTGATAGTGCAACAAATAGAATGAAGGTGGTGTGAGGTTATCTGGGAATGTGTTCCTGAGGGCTGGCATTGGGACGTTCTGTGCTCATCCAAATTGGGCTGTGTCTCCCAGCTTCATTCTTCTCCAGGAGGGACTCACTCCTTTGCCTTCCACCCATGCACAGGGAAATACAGACTAATCCTATGCTAGAGAACAGAGTAAACTTCCCCAGGGAAGGTGCTGCTGTAAAATAATATCCAGTTACMAGTCTGTGTTGTGGACCTAATCAGAAAATAAGGGATTGCATTTGAGCTCAGGCTTTGCTTCTRGGAAAGCTGCAGCACAGTAATCACATAGAGCTTTATCCTGTCTGCTTTGGGATTCAACATCAAATATTTCCTGGCATATCAAGTGATTTCCTGRTAGCTGAGAATATATCCATGGTCTSYGAGTAACTACCTGTAGTGRCAGATCTGGTGGGTGCAACACAGCCAAGACCCACAGCATTTAAAAACTTGAGTTTATGTCTTYGCTCAGCATTTAAAAASTTGAGTTTATGTCTTYGCTCCCAATATTCTGGGCTTTCAGGGCGGCTTTCCCCAGAAGAGCAAATGCAGCACTGCTGTGCCTTGTGTTGGTGTATAAATCATGGCAAGACTTCAACCCTGCTTTTCTGCYCTGACGCCAGTAGTTTAAGAGGTTTTTGGTTTTGCATTTTTCTGTCTCGACTGCTGTAGTTGGTAAATCTTTTTGAATTAGAATTCTAAACCATAGCTACTGTGCTATTCAGAAATTTTCAGTATCTTGGATACTTCCATATTGAGCGAAGTTCACAGCACTTCCAGTGTGCCAGTGACCCCCCCCCCTCTTTTCAGCCTTGGATGTATTTTAATTTTCACTTTGCTTTTAGAGATGCAGCTTCAGTTCTGGATACAGCTTAAGGTGATACTGAGTTGGTTTTTACTGAGACTTTATCAAACTTTAAATGTCTTCTTTCCATCATGTTCTTCCCCCACTCGAGTTAGTTTTGCAGCATTGCTCAGTTGTATAGATTATAGTCTTTGATCCTGTAGCATTAATCCAGTGCTGGAATCAGGATTTGTAGCTTGAAGACTGAGTGCTAGAATTTGAAATGTTCCTTGTGTGCTTCTTTCTGCCTCAGCTTTTTTTACCTAGTCCTGAAATCTTGTCCGAGAAGGTGCAGCCTGGGTTACCCTTTGTAGGTGGGCTGGCTGGCAGCACACTGATTACCACACACTAATTACCACACTCAGATTGCTAAATCCCAAATCATTGGGCAAGCTTGGTTATTAGAAACCCAAACTGGATCCCATTCCTTGGCTTCAGCTTCCTGGCTGTGTTAAAACCAGTGAGTTTGCCACTGCCACAGTGTTCAGGGAACCTTAAAATAAGCCAAGAACAAGCTGTCTTGTTTGCTGTGGAAGGTTTTGGCCTTGTACTCTGCAGAACGGCCACTGTTCTTTGAGGCAGGAGGTTGCAGGATGTGCCTGATGAGCTTTAAGCTGCTTTTAGCTCTGTGTGTGTGACCTGCTCCAGTGCCAGTGGGGTTCGGGGTGTTCACACATCTTCCTCCCTCAGCTGTGCACTGCARTCATCAAACTACAATTATAATAGAGAATAGATGTAGACCTAAGCTACAGATGCTGAGGAGCATTATCTAATCTGTTCCAGGGGATTGAGAAAGGGCTAGAACTAATTCACCATTAAGTTTTTTACTGACTAGTTAAAGCTGGTTGCGCCTGTTACTGCACTGTTACTTTGCTTCTTTTACCTGTAGGCTGTTACATTGTCTGGGTGTCTTAAAACATAGCTAATGCCTAGTGAAAGAAGTTGGGAATTTTGGGGATTGGATAGGTATCTAACCTTTTYTTCATTTTTCTTAAAGTTATTCCTTATTGACTTTGGTTTGGCCAAAAAGTACCGGGACAACAGGACAAGGCAACACATACCATACAGAGAAGACAAAAATCTCACTGGCACAGCTCGATATGCCAGCATCAATGCACACCTTGGCATTGAGCAGAGGTGAGTGCAACATTCTGGAGGGTGTGGGGTGATCTTTGTAAACTTCTGAAGAGTCTGAACTCATTTGGTATGAGAAGTGTATCCATCCCTTTGCAAGTGTTCTTCCTTTTGGCTGCTTGTGCAAGGATTGGGGAAAACATCCAAGCACCTAATTTGCTTCTTGAAGAGACTGTGTGTCTTGCAGACATTGGGTGGATGTTCTGCATATTATTTTGGCTTTTTAAAGGCTAAGCCAGACTTTGATGTGGGACTGTCAGAAGCCCTTCACAAATAAAATGGTGCACTTGGTGATGTGTTGGTACCTGTTGGCACCACTGCTGACTGGCTGGAGAGGCCTTTCTGTAACCAGAAATGGTGTTCTAAAGCTGCTGTTTGTGTCCTATTTTCTCATTCTCTTCAAGTTAGTAAACTATTATTTCTCCTTCTGCCTGCAAGCAAGACTTAAAAATCTTCAGTCACACTGTATTTTAGTTTCTGTTGTAGTCATGTCTGTACGTATGTATATGTATATATTTTTATATGCTTGAGTGTTGCTTCATCAACATTTTATTGTGTTGATCAAAAGCATATTGTTCCTACAGAATCCTAGCATTGGTCCTGTGGAGACAGCACTTCAGACATAAAGTTTGGAAGTGTTGGGTACTCATGGGAGATGAAGGGATACCTCTCTTCTCTTCCTTACATCTGTGCCTGAATATTGTCATGTATAACTGCAGTAGTGTGGCTTTACCTCTCTTGGATAGTTAAAACTACCAGGAATGTCTGTGCCTCKGACCTTTGTTTTCATCAAGATGAGAATGACAAAATTTCTAATGGTCAACTTCAACAGAACACATAACCCACAAATGGTGCTTTATAATGCTCCATGATTCCTTTTTAACTTTAATTTCTTTAAGGTCCCTTAAGGGTGTTTTATTGTCTGTCAGTGTCATTATTTGAGCCAGCTTGGCATGTGGCTCAGGGAGGTAAATGACAGAGGTCATTTCTGAAATAAGTGCATTTCATAGATCCCAAACAGTTCTGATACAGGAATATCTGTGCTCACACCTGGGAGTGAGAGGGAGGGATCGATGAAGAATGTTGATTTTGAATTTACTTCAAAATTGGACACCATAAATTGAATTTAGTTGGATTTTACACCATATCTGCTGGTAATGGGAATTCTGTTATAATTAGAAATGTAGGTTGGTGCTTGCTAAAGGCTGCTAAACTGTCTAGGTCRCTGCCAGCAGTGAGGCAAAGAAGTAATGCATTCCTGTAATCAAGAGAAACCAGTTCTGGARCTTATGGTAGAGTATTTCAACCTCTAGTCCTGTACTTTTAACTGTTACCGAACATGTTTTCCTGTAGGTAATGATAGCTTTGCCCAAGGAGCTGTTTGCAATGTTACCCATTTTAATAATGGAGAGGATTGTTCTGTTTTCCAAATTCAGAAAACTGCTTTTATCAATAKATTCTCAAATGTAATGTACCCATTACACATTTACAGAACTAAATGTTTTCTACTACAAGATCATGACATTAAACATTAAAACARTCAACTGGAGGGGGAATGGAAACTCTTAATCCCTTTATTGCTTCTGAATTTATCTCTGCCTTCTCTGTGAAGAGAAAACACAGTTTTATGTCAGGGCCCTATACAGGTTCACAGAATGCTGTTGGTGATTAAAATCTGCAGTTCTAAATAGAATTAGCAAGTTTTGCAGGCTGGAATTTGTGGGCTCAGTATCATTTTTCATCCCTTTGTCTGTGGTTTCATGTTGCAGCTGAGATGATCTCAGAGGTAGCTGCTGCTGAGGGGAGGGAACCAATCCTCTCTTCCCTGGGCACGGCAGTGCTTTTCTGGCCTTGTGCTAAAAGCTTTAGGGAGCCAAGCTGATTTTCTCCTGGGATAGCTTTTCCTTTGTTTCCCCAAGGGTCAGAGAACTGGCACATGAGCTGAGGAGGAGCCAGGCTGTTCTGGTTATATTGGCTTGGCTGRAACACAAAACATCCCCAATTTCTTTCTTCTCGTACCAAGATCTGCAGATAGATCAGGTTACAGCTTGTTCCCACTTCTGGGGAGCTGTTTTGCCYTCTCCTTTGTGTGTAATCCTGTTTGCAATACCACTTTGAGCCTTTTGATGCCTTGTTGGGATAGTAGGTGTAGAGTCTGTCCTGCCACAYTTTAAATCCTTTTCTGGGTGGCAGAGGAGCAGCAAAACCCACCAGGCTGTCCTCATAAGGGAACTGGGAGAATAAAAAGAAGTTATTTTTCTGCCTGCTATTAAATAGATGCCAGCTGCAGAGGGGCAGTCAGRGGAAAAATCTGATTTTACCACAGCTGGGAAGAGGCAGCTTTGCCAAGAGGCAAAAAATTCCTGGAGTGRGTTTTCCACTTCAGTGAACTGTGCTGGTTGTGAACTGAGGAAAGCTATGAGCAAAGTGCAGTGGTGTTCATGTGGCCAGAGTGGGGATGTGGAACATGTGCAGGGCAGAAAACATTTGAAGCCTTTTGCGTGAGAGTTTCTGTGCAAGTTCTTGGTGAAATCTGTGGATGGATCACTTTGGAGTTCTCCAGCTGCCTTGGGACAGACTTTTGTGGGAAGAAAGCAGAGGGATCTCTCAGATTGATGCACCTTTAGRAATATTGCTGCCTTTAAAATCAGAGACAGCTCAGGGGGTTTTGACAGAAGGGAAGGAAGAAAGGAGCAGTGTCCTTTTGGTGCCAGATGGTCAGGATTGATCCCAGACTGAGCCAGGGTTCAGGGAAAAAATTTACTTACATGATGTTACAGCCTGATTGACCTCATTAACCTCATTSTCTCCTACAATGCATTCCACAGTTCCTACAGGAAAATCTTTAGTTKCTATCCAAGCTACTTAAGAAGGCAGGAAAAGACATTTAATATTTCTTTTTTTTTTTTTCCCATATTCCAGAGTTTTTGTTTCCCAAATCAGGGTAACTGCAGATGAAAACTTAGAACACACAGCACCTCTAGAGTATTCCTTGATTGAAAAAGGAACAGGATCTTTTCTATCTTAGGGTTCTCTTAGGGTTTATTTCTTCTTTTTTTTTTTTTTTTTTTTTTTTTTTTTTTATTTTTTTTTTTTGAATGCTTGCGCTATGGAATAAAGTATGAAATGCCAGAATTTGTAATTCTTTGTGTTCCTCCCTTCCTGCAGTCGTCGGGATGACATGGAGTCTCTAGGCTATGTATTGATGTACTTTAACAGAACCAGTCTTCCTTGGCAAGGATTAAAGGTAGGTTATGGTGCTTTTTTTCCCTCCCCCACCCTTTTAATATTTTTTTTTCATGTTTGGTATCATGCTTCTGCCTGCTAGGTGGGTTTATATAATGTTTAGCCTCAGATTTACAAAGCAGCTTTTCCCAAAGCTTGGTAGTTATAGTCTGTGGGTTCTGCCTCTTACGCAGCAGGCAAAGTGTGCATTGTTGGACTCTCTTAAAATTTATCCTAAACAATAGCTGACATCATCTTTGCCAGTTATTGTCTTGTTGCAGGCTGAGGCCCTTCTGGGAAATAGAAAATACCATTTTTAGTGGCTTTTTGAATTTCTGGAGAGAGCATGGAAATAATCTCTTGCCTGGCAAGTTTAGCCTCAGTGGTATCTTCAGTCCAGGTTATGGCACAAGTGAATAATTATTAACTGCAGCAGGCTTGCTCAGGATTCCCATGTATGGGAGCCAGCTCCCATACATGGCAGATATTTCTTATTTCACTTATTTAGACTCCAGGGATTGGTTTTCATGTTTTAATTGTTTTTCTTCCTCCGTGTGAGAGTTGTGCAATCCCACTGGTGTTGCAGCTGCACGTTTGTAAAAAGGCAGCAGCTTGTGGGACCCTGGAACTCTTCAGCTGCCAATGAATGTAAGGGCTGCTGAACCACCAGGCAGCCCTGAATGGGGMACTGAGTGGGAATTAATACAACTTTGGCAAATGTAGCTGCAAGTCTGGTGTGTTTAATGGACAAAAGCAGCAGCTAGAACTACACGAGCTGTGCCATGTGATGGAAGCATTAGACTGCGACAAATGGTATTAAACTGTGTCCAAATCTTAATACCAGATTGACCTTCATTCTCTTTGCAATAAGTGTGTGGGACTTGGAGATTTCACATAAAATACTTACGGTTGACCAAAGGATTTTTGTCATTTTTTTTTTGCTGCTGTCCTTGTTAATCCAGTGTTGCACAATATCTCTTATATTGTGACCTACATGTTCCACAGGCTGCAACAAAGAAGCAAAAGTATGAAAAGATTAGTGAAAAGAAAATGTCCACTCCTGTTGAGGTTTTGTGTAAGGTAAGAGTTTCCAAGTGATGTCATACTGTGAAGTGGAAATTCTTTCCTTGTTTGTTTTGTTGTTTGTTGTTTTTTTTCTAAATCAGAGCCAATATATTAAATAGACTCACATGGCATTTGCTGCTGAATAATACTGCTTTGGCAGGCACTGGGTGCCTCGTGTTTGGCCACCCAGCAAGACTGGGAATGTGTGTAACAGGGCAGCATTTGCTGCTGTTCCTTGGCAAAGTTCATGCCACCATCATTCAGCTCCTGCTGACTGTGGGCTGGGCGAGCTCAGAGCTCTCTTAGGTGAGGCGGTTCAGTTCGTCAGCTTTTACAGTGCAAGTTTTAAATGCAGAAGTAAATAAGTAACCAAGGTGGAGCTGGCATGCCCACGTCCACTTTCTGCCTCTTCAAGAGGGTTCATATTGTCTGCCCTAGCTCAGGTAGAGGCTGAAGTGGAATTGGATCTTTGTTTTTCCAACATTTTCTTTTGAGTCTTCAAATTCCGCTTGCACTGTGGCATCCAAGTGCTTCTTAACAAAGATCCTTGAGAATATAATGGGGGTTTTGCACCTCAGCAGCACCAAGGATTGCACTTTCTAGTCTGCACATCTCGGTCCCCAGTGTTCAGAGACTCATGGAATGGTTTGGGTTGGAAAGGATTTAAAATCAACCCGTTCCAAGGCCCTGCTCTGGGCAAGGATACCTTCCACTAGTCCAGCTTGCTCMGAGCTCCTTCCAGTCCTTGAACACTCCCAAGGATGTTACACTCTGTAATTTTTTACCTATTGCAGGTGGGCTTTGATACAGCGTTAAATGTATAAAAATGTAAAGCAGCAAATCTTTGAGGCTTTCAAAATTTAACTTTTCACACTTAAWACTGTTAAATGACCTTGTCTCTACTATGTTCAAGTAGATTACTAAGGAAACAAGAGTGAACCTCTTATTAGATAATTATCACTTATTTTAGAGACTTAGTTAATAAGAACAAGGTTTCATTAGGATGAACGAAATGTTTTATAAATGAGTTGTATGTTGAAGGTTTTGTTAGCAGAGAATTTCTGATTTCAAACCATGCATGAGGTAACAACTCTGGGGAAGGAATGTGTACCTGGGCTCTTGCTGATCAAACCCAGGTRCTGAAATACAGAATAAATTAACAACCAGGGGCAAAGTGGAATTAATTTACAAATCTTCAGCCAGCTTTYCTCTGCTGTTATAGACAGATGTACATCTTTTTGCCTTTGTTAGAAGGTTTTTGCTGCAAGCCATGGCTTGATTAACGCTGTTGRTTTACAGGGGTTCCCTGCAGAATTTGCCATGTATCTGAACTACTGTCGTGGCCTGCGCTTTGAAGAGGCACCAGATTACATGTATCTGAGGCAATTATTCCGTATTCTTTTCAGGTCAGTCTCCAAGTGGAAAAGTACAGAAACTTCTCAGGGTTCCAGTTGGGAACTGCTCTGTGGGACTGGCACTGCAGAGAGCAGCTCCRTGTGTGTGGTGTAGGGAGTTCTGCTGGGATTTTCTTTCATTTCAGAGCTTCAAAAGCTGTTWAAAGGACCTGAAAATTATTGTTCAATGTTAAACACAGAGGGAAAAAGTTCTCTTGTTTTTGCACTCTGTGATCTGACCAGAGGGTTGAGCCTGTGCTTCAGGTTCTTTTGCAAGTACCTTAAGAAACTGACCCCTTGGTAGAAACCTTTGAAGCTTTTTATGTTTGGAAATTGGTGATGGGCCCAGCAGTGGTTCCCAGGAGATAAATTTCAGTGGAGGAGAGTAGTGCTGCTTCATTGAGCTTGTTAGAGCAACTGGAACATRAATTCACCTTGTGCAGTGAGCAGCATCTGACAAAAGAAGGGCTGRTACTGATCTCTCGAGTCTCCCCCCAGGTTTCTGGAATCTAAAGCAATTCCTATTCAATAATGTACAATACTGCAGTCTCTCCTTGAAATGATATATTTATATATTTAAAAAAAAAGTTCAGAAGCTCAGTGCAGAGAGTGGGTGAGCTGGGCTGGGAGGAAGTGCTGCTTCCACAAGTGCAGACCTTTGCGTAAGCAGTGAGTAAATGCTGCAGTGAGTAAATGCTGCTGGCCAGTATTTGGGCTTGCTGCAAGAATCCCTTTAAGTTAGTAACACTTAGCATTTCTATACCATTCATAATCTCTAAAGCAGCTTACCAAAGGAGCTATCCCCTAGTTCTGGGATTTCAGGCAGGGCTTGGTGTTRGCTCGGATGTGTTACAGCAGAATATTTCCCTCTGTTGCAGGACCTTGAACCACCAGTATGACTACACATTCGACTGGACAATGTTAAAGCAGAAAGCAGCACAGCAGGCAGCCTCTTCCAGTGGGCAGGGGCAGCAGGCCCAAACCCCCACAGGCAAGCAAACTGACAAATCCAAGAGTAACATGAAAGGTTAGTAGCCAAGAACCAAGTGACGTTACAGGAAAAACAAAAATTACACTAATTTGGACAACGGCGGCAATTCAAGTGTTAGATCAAGGAGGTGGTTTAAAAACTACATTTGGCTCWTAAATTCAAAAGCAAAACCAAAAGACGTCCTTGGAGAATTTGACTACTAACTTTATACCAAAATGTCCTTGTTATTCATATCATTTCTTCTGGGGATGTTGGGTCATTTTTAACCACTGCATCTTTTGCTCCCGCATTAACCACTTTCCAAAAACAAGAAACTGACTTGGTGTTGGGAATGTGACATTTTTATTTATTTTGATTTATATATATACATATATACATCCTTATATATGTATAAATATATAATGCAATCCAAAATCCTAGACCTAACACTTCTTAAGGGATAATTCTCATGGACCAGGCAAGGATCTAGAGACTTTGGGTTCTGCTCTGTTGCAGCTGGTACAATGCTGTGGGTTTGCTTCTGTTCTGTATGCCTCAAACACTGGGAACAGAAAATTGTGAATGYTCTGGCTTCCTCCAGTGGGTTTACATTGAGACATTTGGTCCAGAGTTCAAGGAGGGGACCARTGAGCTCAAAATGCTTTGTCTAAATCAAGCAGTAACCCCAAACTGCTGTGGACTGCCAACTCACAATTTTCTGAAGTATCTGGGTGCTCTGGGGTGGGGCTTCGGGTTTCCTGATGATTTTTTGATGTTTCTAGGTTATGGTTTCAAAGGGAAATGTTGTGACATGTTCAAATGAATTGTGTAATAACTGAAAACTGAGTTTGGAAAAGACACATAATTTTTTTTACATGGTCTAGAAGCTTTTAAAATACTTTTTKTTTTGTGATGTAAATGTGCTGGTGYRARTCTGGTAAGTCCCTAGGATGAAACTGTCACATCTGTGCCAGTCTTGCCATGAAACCAATTCCTCAAGCTGAGCTGKGCATAAAATTGAAGCGAATGTGATTGTGTGACTGAGAATAGAGAAGCAAGGTTTAAATTCTGTACTGAGGCATTGCTGCTCTTCAGTAGCTCTTGTCTGTCATTTTTATATGTATAAAATTATATGCTTGGCTACCGTGACAATCCTGGACATCAAAGAAATGCAGAAGTGTTTACAATAAATGTAACAAACATTGTTCTTCATGTATTGTGGCAGCATTCAAACCTTACCAGGTGTCTTTAGTGAAAATAGCTATCAAAAACCACATTTCATGCAGAACAAATGAAGTAGTAAAATACCTGCTGCTTTTCCCAGGATTTAAGGGGTTTCTTGAAAAAAAGAAAAATTCATAGATGCCATTCAGTGTCAGATTTTGGCATAAAGAGTGCAGCTTGTGAGGCTGTAAACCAGTTCCTTCAGCTGCAGCACCAGTAGCAGACTGGGTGATTAAGCACCTGGGCTTGGACTGCTTCCTGAAATAGAGAAACTCTGACTGAAGTTCAGAACCCAGCCCAATTTGGGGTGTGGAGAGATTCTTCTCTGTTAGAGCAGAAGAGAATTTGAGCAAAAATGCACATTCTTCACAACTGCTCATGCTCAAAGTGAAGGCTTTGCAGGAGGTGATGATCCAAAAGTGGAACCTGCCCTGAAAATCAAGTTGGAGCTAGTGAAGCACAGTTTTGCTGAAGTGTTCTGAGGTTTAATGTGCTRCTCTCCTGGCTCAGACAGTTTCTGACCAAGTGCTGTGTGTAAAGAAAGAAAAGGTCATTAAAATGATTATCTACCTGCACTTTGAAGGGATGCTTCAGTCCCAGAGAGCAGAGCTGGGCTCACTGACAGGCACGAGGAGCARGGAAGCTTTGCCATGGAGCCTTAGACCATTTCTGTTTCCTGCTGGACAGGATTCCTTATTACCCTGTCCTTCAGGAGAGACCCATTGCTGYAGCTAAGGTGAAATTCCTGGGGTTTTAACACAATTTGAGTGGCTTTTTTGGGGAATGACTCTCGTTTTCCCTCCCCATCACCAAGAAAGGCTTGTGACCTTTGGATTGATCAAGCTGTAATGTCAGCAGAGCATTAAAGCAGTGCTTGGCAAACATCTGAAGACTTCAGAGGCTTCATCTCATCATCAGAGTAAAGGTTTCCAGATTTCTAAGATCCTACATGTCTTTTTGTGGGGAGTTTTGCCTATTAATGAATATTTTTTTGAACCCAGCTAAGCTTGAGGAAGCTGTGTAGCTTGGATGCTCTGTCTCACTGGAGATAATGGTTATTTTTTCTGGAGTTCAGGTAAATTCTTTCGTAGGTGTTGTAGCAAAGCCTGTGTGGAAGTGGCTYAAAAGGTTTTGTGGTATCAAATGTTACCCCTTTGGTGACCATATCCATTCAACAAGAGTCCTGCTGGTAGCAATGTCCAGGTGCATTTATTTAGGAACTGCTCTTGAAGATGTGCATCTGGGCAGGATGATGCAGAGAAGCACAGCCTTAGACTGTCCATTGTGCTCATTAACAGATATTCCTGACTTCCCTAACTCAGATCCATGTTAAACTATATCACTGAATCCTGAAGTTTATTCCGGCTAAATATTCTGCTTAGTTCCWGAATAACCTGTTCTGTCGACAGCCTTTTTTCTCTTCATTTTTTTTTTCCCTGCCCCTCTCTGGAACTCTGTGCARTGTCTTTTGTAACAGCCAGATCAGCTGGTTTGGAACTTGGGAGAGGTGAACTGTTCCAACAGACAGAGCTCTGCTGACTCTGGGAAGTTGGGCTGGCTCTCTTTTGCCAGTGCAGCAATTGCTCAGGTGTGATTTGTAACTGTGCTTACACTCAGCTTCTCTCAGTCATAAAAGTGACTCARGCAGTCAATCTGCAGGATAAAGTCTATCAGTTCCATTTGGGAGAGGTGTTTTTAATTCCTGGCAGTGGAGAGTTCGGGGAGGCTGTCAGCAGCCCCATTAAAATTCRCTGGACGCCTGTGGTGGTGGCAGATTTCTCAGAACAGATGAGACTTCTCTACTGCTTGAGAATTAGAATTATTGACAACTAAATACTCCTCAGTGCTTGTCTAGAGAATAGATAAAGTCTGAGCATTTCCAGTTGAGGAGATTTTTAGAGTGTGATAGTACCAGTTGCTGCTCCCCCATCAATCACATCTGCAGCCATGGTAATARTAAAGCATCATCCCTCACGTAGCACAGAGATTTTCAGAGATTTGGGTAACRCCTCAAGAGGGACAAGGAATGATGATTTGGCTGTGTATGGAGTGAAGATCTGTGGAGGACACGCCACCATAAACTCTTGAGCACGTTCCTCATACCAGCCATGCTCTGTSTGCTCCACAAGTGTCTCTGTCTCCTTGGAAGCTGTTTCTTAACAGGACTCCCAGGGGTTGTTTTGTGTAAAATCCAGTTCCCTGTTGCTCTCTGTAGCTGTGGATGAACATTCTCCTGCCCACATCACCTTGGGTTTGAGGTGTTCTAACAAACAGCAGCAGATCATTTGTTGGGCTGTCCTTTGTCCTCAGGTTCAGCTCCCATTTCTTGTGAAATGTTCAGGCTTCTGAAGCAATGAGTKGATCTATTTCTTTCCAGACTCTCCTTTGTTGACTTTGTTTTGGCTGCTTTGATGGAGAAAGTGGTTCAGATGATGAATCAGTGTTCTCTGCTGAACACRCTGAATGGAAAAACAGCATAACTTTGGTTGTGTGCATCAAGCAGGGATTAGGGAACTCARGAATCACTGGACTTTCTGTGGGAATTTGCACTCAAGTGGGAATGGCTYGATTCTGGTGCAGGATTATTTTTAATATGACTGGTGCTGGATAAAGAGAACTGTTCTGCAGTACATTAAGATTGGCTTTGAACAAAGTTATTGAACCTCTTTGAAATTACCCTCAGCCAGTTCTGGGAGAGTTAAAACTTTCCTGGGTGCACTCCAGACACATTTTTGGATAGAATGTCAGGCTAGTAAGGCTTGTTTGCACTTGCTTCTCTCTGGATGACAGCACAAGCTATAGCTGAGGTCAGCTCTGTCTGCGTTTCACTGTGAAGAGATTTCTGTTGCAAAAACTCAGAGCTGTTGCTCTGCTGAATTCCCCCATGGGCAGAACCATCCTGTCTGGAGGGCATCCAGAACGGAAACTCGCTTGGCAAAGTGATCTTTGGTTGAGGCTCCTGTTACCYCTGTAGAGCACAGCCCTGCCACCTGAGACACCAGAGAGGGGCACCAGGAGAGGACTGGCATAGCCTGCAGTAACTGGTTCTTGGAGATTTGTGTGTGTTCTTTGCTCTCCCGATCCCCCAATGTCATTTGGAATACTGAACATGAAAAGAACTGCTGTCTGTGCGTCACCTCCCCTGGCACACCAGTCAGCACTTGTCCTTGTAGAGACAGAGCTCTGCTGCTTCCCAARTCACTGTCACAGGTTTTGCCTTCTGTCCTGGCTGCCCAGAAGGTGCTCCTGTGGCTTTGTGGTGGCCCCAGTTACTGGAAGGTGAGTTATCCCCTGCCTTGCCTCTGTCCGTGTGACACTGCCGTACTGCGTCTCTGGAGAGCACCCTGCAGTCAGATGACAGCTTGACATTCAGGGATATAAACATGAGCCACTGCAGACAAGTAGAAAACAATCCTATGAAATTACATCCTGTTTCCTAGTGGCAATAACACAGCTTGTTTTCAAACTGTTGGGCTGAATTCCTGCTGGAGGAATGTGGCATCCAGCTGGTGCATTAAGCCTGTTTTCCAGTGCAGCACTAGGTGTGAGTGAGAGGTGTGTGAGCTCCAGAACTGTGGCAAATGCCGGTTACCTTTGGAAACGGACACCAGGAACTCTGCAATTCCCMGCTGGAGCAGCATTTTCCCCTTTGAATGACCATAACTGCTGTTTAATTCTCCTGTGAAGGCTGTTGCTCGTTTCCATCCCGTATCAGTAAGTTGCCCTTGTGTTTATCTTGCAGGTTTCTGAGCATGACGAGGATGGGACAAAGCAGAGCAGATCGGAGCAGGACTTGTCACTCCCCAAATCCTAGAAATTTTAGTTCATACACTTGCCAGTGGCTGTGGGCAACCATTTCCTTGGTGTAAAGAACTTAATATCAGTATAAACTGGCTCTGGGCAGTGTCAGTGATGCTGCACTTYGAGTTGTAGCAGCTGTAATTGTGAATATTACTGAGATAGTGAAACATGGTGTCCAGTTTTCTATTGCATTTTTTTCAAGTGGAAAAGTTGACTAATGGTTGACACACAAGTGGAGAAAATTGTGCATATGCCAATTTTTGTTACCTTTTTACTTTGAACTACACTGCTTATGAGATCTCATTGTTTTGGAAGAATGGCATGAACAGTCTTCGGCAACAGTTGTGATAATTGTAAATGCTCACAATTGTGCACTCCTTTCTGGTTATTCCTCCCTGGGTTTTGAAAGTTGTACACTTAAAACATTCTTAAAGTTGTTGGCTTCTATGTGCAACATACCAAGCCAGCTGACATGGTAGTAACCAAAGATTCCAGTTTTTAAGCATATGAAAGACTCTGCCTGCTTACCTGTGCTAGAAATAACAGCATCTAAAGTGAAGACTTAAGAGAAACTTAGCGACTACTAGATAATCTTTAGGACTCTGCATTAACTCTATAATGTTCTTGGTATAAAAGGAAAAACAGCATATTTGTCACGAAATTTAGTTAACATCTTACAACTGAACCTGTATGTAAGTTGCTTAGATAAATGTAATCACTGTAAACATCTATATGATCTGGGATTTTGTTTTTATTTTGAAGCGGGAGCTTTTTTGTTTACAAGTTCATTAAAAACTAAAAACTGTTTCTGTAAGGAAATGAGATTTTTTTAATTTGCCTTGTTAATTCAGTTTAAGAAATTTACATTACCCTGGTTTTGAACCAAGTTTTAAGGCCATTTGTTAAGCAAAAGAAGTCATATTTCTTTCTAAATCATTTTAGATTTAGTGTTGTAACTCTTCCTCATTTTGTTTTTAAATAAATTTTGTATTTTTTCCTTGAGGGGGAAGGGGCAGTCTTGCATTTTTATAACCTGTTGTTTGAGACCAGCCCTCTATAATAAGATCGGAATTTTTTTAAAATGAAATGGCATCTTTTGCAGACCYGGGATTGGCAGCCTCCAAGCATTGCCATGTCCTGCCTCGGCTGGACTGACTTGYGATTGCTGCTTTGGAGAAAAAATTGAAATGGTTTGAAAAAAAAAAAAAAAATTGGATGGTTTTAAACCAAGGCATTTTCTTTCAAGTTCTTGTGAAGTGGATATGACCAGATTTCCTCTTGTTCTTGGGGGCAGCCTCGCACCATGCAGAGTTCACATTGGTTACTGCCCCAGGCTGTCTTCCTTCTCACTCCTATTCTAGCCCAGCTGAAAGAAAGAAATACTTTTATTGCTGGTAATTCTTTAACAGTGTAATTTATTCCTTTATAGCATGTCAGAATAAATTAAAAAAAATGTCTGAAAATGCTGCCAGATGCCTATTGTGTAAATGTTGTTTGTATGTTTGCTTTTTAGACGGTTTTCATGCATGGAGCAGMGTTCCTGCTCGCAGTTCATCTTTTTTACTGTTGGAAAAGGTCTTTCTTTCCTTTTGAAAACAGTTTCTTCAGAAGCGTAAGACACTGTGCACTTGTGGAATGGTGATGTGGATCAAGGCTCCCCTGCCCTCTGGCCAAGAAGGATCTGCCTTGAGATGTTACACTTTAGGTGGAGAACGCYGTGTGCTCATAAACACTGGGGTAGATAATCCGAGAGTGTAGGGAGGCAGAGAGGCTGCTGGCTTCAGAGATAACAGTGCCCACTTGGCAAATCCTGAGGCACAGCAGCTTCCTGCAGGGTGGAAGAAAAAATGGAGCTGGTTCTCCTGGCCAGGATGGGCTCCCAAACTCCCCAAGTGTTGTCCCATCCAAATAAGGATGGTTTTCAAGCAGTGCCTCCTCTGAAAACCAGTCTGTTCCTAAGAGCTGGTATCTRGAGCACTGTGTGGTGTCCTTATCCATGATTTCTGCTGTCTAGGCAACGTGTCTGACAACACACATTGGCAGGAGGGGAAGAAGCATCAATGAAATGCCTTCTTGGCAGCTGTTCTTGGAGAGGCTGCTCGGAATCGTTGTGGTATCACTTTTCCTGCTTTGACATGAGATACACACTGAAAAGTTGGAGGAAATCATTTGGTTTCAGGAGAATAAATTGTTTTCTCTGTCCATGAAATTTGCTCATGACTTTGAGGGGGGTTTAGAAACAAAACTGTTCTGTAAGAAAGAGTAAATACATTCRGGGTGTCACAATGCTTTGGTTTGTAGTTTTGGGAGCTGCAGGTGCTGTGGAGGAGCTTGGAGCCCAGTCAGCCTTGCAGATGTGTGYGAWTAGAATTTATTTTTGCACAGGAGTRTGGGCCAAATRCTCTGTGGCCATGGCCTGTGYCAGATGTGCTGGCCAGGGATGAGATGCCCACCTTAAAGAGACCCTTGTGGCACCAAACACCCGCTTTTGCTGTGTGTTCTTGGTTTGTAACAGACTAAAACGTGAAAGATTTAAACCCTGTGGATCCTGACTGCTGCTTGCAGCTCTGCRAAGGTTCTGTGTTGATTCACCTGCAAAGTCCAAAGTTCTGCAAGCAGTCCCAGGCCCTTGACAAGGAATCATCATTTGAAYAAGAGGCTGTAAAGCTCAAGATCTCCAGCCTCGTGCTCCTTGGAAAGTGCCAGAATTCGGGTAATGAGCTGTGACAAYAGCTCCTTAGTCACCTCACTAAGCTGCGTCCAGGGTTTCAAAGCAATTTATTTATTAACCTCCTTATACCGACTCTGAGAGGCTTCCTAAGGCCACCTTTTAAAGGAGTGCTTAATTGGGAGCACGGAGTGCTCATGTGCACAGTGCTGCTTCATTATTTTTAACCTATTTAAGCCATTCCTTGTTAGAAGCAGTTGAGAGCCTTTTTCTCCCATAAAGGCTCTGCAAAGAGACAACTCTGGCTCTCAGTTATTACSAACGTCACTCCTTGGCTGCTCCTGTGTGTGGTGTTGGTAACAAGTGACAAACACAACCCCTGGCTGTGTTAAAAACACTTGATGTGTCTCTGGTAGGTCTGGAGCCTGTCCAGCATGTGTCACACGATTTTTTTTTTCTGATTTCTCTTCAGTTCTGTCTTTGTAGGGGTTGTTTTTCAAGCTCAAGTGTCGACTCAGTTGCAGTGTTGTGCCTGTTCTCTCTTGGCTTTTTCAGGTGTTTCTTTGTTGGGAGCTTGCCCATGCTTTGTGCTGTGGTTTTCGTGAACTGAAGTGTTTCAGTCCAGCTCCACTGCTCTGACCGGGAGCTTGGGCTGGATGYCTCCCTTCAGTCCCTCCCATCTGGAATTTTTCTGCCATCCCATGTTGGCTTTTTGCGCAAGGCTTTAATTTCTCTTGACAGCGTTCTCCAATTTAGAAGATTTGTTGCTTAGCCAGCTCCTTCAGCCCCATCTGCTCCTGCCTTAATTGCAGTGAAATCATCATGATTTCATATCAGCTTGATGTCATAGAACACGTTGGTGAGCACGGCAGGCTCCAGACAAAAAGGAAAAGTGGCCTGGGAGGAAGAGCTGTCTGAGCCTCTGGAAAGATGACACACAGGAAATGCYCTCCCTCCTAATAGGGCCTGAGTGGAAGGACTGCGTCCGTGGCCTGGTCTAATGTGGAAATGGCTCTTTAATGTGATCCTCGTTAGCCAGRGCTCGGCAGGAAAGGGGGAGGGTGGGACCAGGGCTGTCTGTGAGGAATTGAGATTGACTCTCGTGTTGTATTAATGAACCCTTCCAAACACYCCCAGGACTGGCCCTGTGTTTAAAGGGACCAAGCAGGCTCAGCTGCTTTGCAAAGCTCAGTCCTAAAGGTGTGAAATCCATTACATGAAGATGCTAATGTGACTTTTTACACTGTGTGAGATGTTCTTCCATCTGACTGGCGGTAGTGCTGGAGTTTGGTAGCTGGAAGTCGGGAGGAGCCAGGGAATATTCTCACACCAGACTCAGATTGGGTTTCCAAGTATTTGTGCTCATAAATAACTGAAGGTTGATGTAGCTCCTCTCTCTGAGAAGAGCTTGGGGTTTTGCTATCAAGGATTGCTGCTGGAAGTGCCTGAGCACACTGAGCCCTCCCTGTTCTGCCTTCCCTCCCCGGGAGCCTTTTGTTCCTGTTGATAATRTGGGTTGTTTTTTGTAAACACAGCTGATTAACTGCATTTCTTCCCCCCTCTGAGTCTTCAGGAAGGCATCGATGTGCCTGGCTGRAGCAGGAGCTGTGTGTACCCTGTTTGTGTCCCAGGAGCTCCAAGGCTCCTGCTGCTCCCTGTTCCCACCCTTGCAGTAACACCGAGCCTGGAGCTGCTTTGCAGTTTGCAGACTTTGAACTTTTTCTGAATGGAGGCAATTTGAGCCGGTCGGGAGGCCTTGAAGGAGTGTACATGTTGTCCTACAGGGTGGACTGGCTTGTGAGCTTCCCTGCTGCACTCAGGGCCCCTGTGTGCATGACAAAACCAGCCCTTCACTTTACAGCCCGGCACTGCCCAGGGCTGCTGCCTGACTCGGCACAATCCTGSGCCTGGCACAGGTGGGGCTGGGGAAACTTGTGTGACTCAGCTTTGTGGGAGCTCTGAGCCACCAGACTGGGGCCACGAGGAGCAAATCCTCCCTGTCCCTTCCTCATAGCTCAGGTGAGTCTCTTGTGTGTTGCTGTGGCACGTTCTGATGCCAAAGCAGTGCCTTGGGACTTCCCAGCTGAGACCATCCTGTGTTTAACTGGGGATCTCCTGGCCTGGGCTTGCCTTTGATGTGTCTGACTCCCCTGAGCCGCTGCCCTTCCTTCTCCCGGGTTTTGTGTGCCCCTCTGCTCAACCCAGTGATGAATTAACGATCCTTGAGCCCATCTCTGGGTGACTGCAAGGCTATTTCACAAATCCCGCTGTCTCCAAGTGGGCACAGTGGAATCCAGGACCAGCTTGGGGCTTGCAGCTGCCTCTGGTGTTGAGCAGCTCAACCCACGCTGAGTGACCTCTGCTGATGGCATCTGCCACATCCTCATCTGCTGATGGCATCTGCCACATCCTCATCTGCTGGGGGCTGTGGATTTGCCCAGATGGGGCACAGAGGAGCAGGGAGAGTTCTGCTGTAGCAGTGGGGGAGGAGAGCTGAGAGGTGAAGCTTGAAACTGGTGCAAGGCCTTTGAGCTGAGAAAAATCACTTAGGCAGCAAATAGAATCATTCTCATGTGCCGACAGCTTCCCCCCGGCACAGCCCTGCCTCATGCTGAGCTCTGCCTTTCTCCTCCTCCTCCTCCTCCTCCTCCTCCCTGGCTGGTGTTGGGCCAGCGCTGTTTGTGCCACTGGGTCAGGGTCACCTGGGGAGCAGAGCATGTGAACAGCTCCGGGAGAGTGGCCATGGTGGGCACTGTCAGTGGGGGTCTCGGTGCTCCTTCAGTGCCACTCAGCCCTCGGGGAGCTCCCTTCGTGCACTGCTGGAACAGCAGATACAGCCAGAAATCCCTGCTGGGCATCCGGGAAGCGCCTGCTTTCCTTGCCAAGCTTCCTTTCTTTGGGGAGGACAGGTAAGGAACCCAGCTGTGATCATCCTTTCTGTCCCAGGCCCCCTCTCTTTAGGGAGGAAAGGTGAGGAATGTGGCTGTGGCCATCTTTTCTGTCCCAAGCCCCTTTTTTGGGGGGGGAAAGGTGAGGAACATGGCTGTGGCCATCCTTTCTGTCCCAAGCCCCCTCTTTTTAGGAAGGAAAGGTGAGGAACGTGGCTGTGGCCATAGTTTCTGTCCCAAGCCCTCTCTCTTTAGGGAGGAAAGGGGAGGAACAGGCTCTGGCCACCCTTCCCTTCCCATGCCCCCTCTCTTTGGGGTGGAAGGGTGAGGAATCGGCTGTGCCCATTGCTCCCTTGGGCTGCTGGCATTCCTGGGATGTGTTTGTGCTGTGCTGGCAGTGCCCAGGGAGCTGGGGAGGGTTCCCAACCCCTGYCAGGGCTGCACCCCTGGCGTGGGAAGGTGGAGCTGTGCTGACGCCGTTCCCAGCCCCGGCCTGAAGCTGCTCACAAATCCCATAAACTGATTACGGGTGTTAAGTCCCTGCTCAGTGACCTTTCTCCCTCTCACTGACAGCTTTTAACATGGTGCCTGCTGCCCTCCCCGAGCTGCTGGCGGGGGTTTGGGGGCAGCAGGGTGGGTGTGARCGGGCATGGGCTCTCCCTGGCAGTGTGATGCTGATTGCAAGTGTATTCTTTTCACTTCTCGACATGCRAACAGCTCGTGGGCTCCTCTGCTGAGGAGAGAGGGATGGAGAAAGGCCCTGGCTCTGCTGTGTGTGGGGCACAGTGGGACTGTCACCCCAGTGCTGGCAGGTGATGGCAGAGGAAGGCAGTGCTGGAGCAATCGTGCTGCCCTAAATAACTGCCCAGCTGCTGGTGTTTGTTAGCGGGGCCCCACTGGGGGCTGGCAGGAATGGGAGGTACTCCCGGATCGGTGTCGCAAGGGGAGCGCTGTGGGATGGCAAGGAATCCCAAATGCCAGGAGACACTTTCCAGGAAAGAAGTGTTTGTGCCCAAATCCCATTTCTTGAAGGTCAGGGCAGCCTCTGGCTCTTTGCTTTTATTTTTGCAGTGGTAGCTGAGAGCTGGGGCTGATCCCAGCATTTGTGGGAGCTGAGGCTGACACAGCCCCACAGCAGCACTGCCACAGCTGCCCTGGAGCTTGCTCTGGTCACTGCAGGGTGGGCACTGCCCTGGTCACTGCAGAGTGGGCACTGCCCTGGTCACTGCAGGGTGTGCTCTGGTCACTGCAGGGTGTGCTCTGGTCACTGCAGGGTGTGCTCTGGTCACTGCAGGGTGGGCACTGCCCTGGTCACAGCAGAGTGGGCACTGCCCTGGTCACTGCAGTGGGCTCACAAGCACTGGCAAAGCTCAGTCCCACCCACACCCTGCTCCCCCTGCCCCGCCTGGGTCCTCACCTTGCTGTGGGGGAGCAGCAGGGAGCACCCCTRGGTGGGGACAGCTGCTGTGGGGGTGGCACTGGGGCTGGTGACAGCTCTGTCTGCTCCCAGGGCAGTGGGAAAGCTGAGGTTATCCCATCTTTGAACCTGCACCTCTGGGAAAATCCCTGATTGTGCCAAACACCACCGTGGCTGATCCTGGGTGAACACAAAGCACCCTGAGGTGTCACCCCTGGGCCTGTGACAGCCCATGGAGGGTGCCCCAAGTGGGACAGTTGCTGGGGATCTGTCCTAACTTTTTTCCCCTCAATAAAAAGGTTTTGAGCTGTGCTTTGAGTGCAGAGCAGGGTTTGGAGGGGCAGCTGTGCCAGGAGAGATTCAACAGCTCCTGGAGGAGCCAGGAGAGATCTGGCAGTGTGGGCAGAGCGTGGCACAGCCAGGTCAGGGCTTGCATCCTCCTGGAGTGGGCCAGGTGAGCTGAGAACCTGCCTGGACAACCTGTGGCTGCAATTTGAGTGCAGACAAAGCGCCTGTGGTGCCCTGCACGTCCTTTTAAGGTGAACTACTGCACTTATTTCACATCTGCTGGGCAGCACAGCTCAGCCTGGCTGTTCTCTCCAACCCACCCACCCYATTCCGGGCTCTGAACCGCTCAGCTCCAGAGGGGAAAAGCTGCTCCATCCTTGGAGGAGCGTGATAAATTGGTGCTGTCCGCCCGAGCTGTGCCCCATGGCTCGGAGGTGCCGCTGGTGGGAGGCTGAGCGCTGCGGGAAGCGCTGTGGATGCACTTTTGGCTCTCTGAGGTGTGAGCGCCGCCCCAGCCCCTTCCTGCAGAGCCACTCCAGGTGCGGTGGCAGCTCCTGCCGGGCTCGGGCGGCTTTCCCAGGAGGAAAGGCAGCGGGAGGAGAGGCTGCCAGCCCCAGGAGGCAGAGCTTGGGCAGGCACAAACGCCTCTGACTCGCATGTCCTGTCAGATAAGCGCTTCTGCTCTCAACCCGCTCCCCGACCAACGCCTTCTTTTCAAAGCTGCCATGGAGCTGAGGCCCCGCTGCTGCTGTCAGCAGGATTCCAGCAGGAAAACACGGGCTCTGCGCCCTGGGGACCGTCCCCTCCTTGGCATTGAGAGCACCCAGACACTGCTGGGCCACCCTGAGCCCCTCTGCTGCCCCTCCACCTGGAGCCCTGTGACAGGGAATTTCACCTGGCTGTGGCAGGGAATGTCCCCTGGCTGTGGCGGTGAATGTCCCCTGGCTGTGGCAGTGAATGTCCCGTGGCTGTGGCAGGGATTGTCCCCTGGCTGTGGCAGTGAATGTCCCCTGGCTGTGGCAGGGAATGTCACCTGGCTGTGGCAGTGAATGTCCCCTGGCTATGGCAGGGAATGTCACCTGCTATGGCAGTGAATGTCCCCTGGCTCTGGCAGGGAATGTCCCCTTTGCTGGGCTCAGCAAGGAAAGTGCACCATGAGGCTCTTCCCAGACTGGGCTTCTCTTCACCAGCACTAAAAACTTTGAGGGCAGTTCTCAAAATGCTCTGAACTGGCTTCTGTGTCCCGAGCGGCTCTGGAGCGCCGGGCTCGGGCTGTTTTGTGCCCCCC